>NC_135388.1:10945000-11245000 GCF_051989625.1 Stigmatopora argus | reverse complement strand
GAAATTGTGAATCTTAATATCGAGCCCAGACTGCAGATTAAGCGGCGCTTTTTGTGGACAGAGACAAAAAAATCCATGTAACCATCAACATTTTCATGTGCATTGTATTGATGATAAAAGTCGGGGAAATTCATTAATGTTGAGAATCAAATCAAATACTTTAATCTAAACTATGAAGGGCCACAGTGTCGGTAAGATTTGAATTCAACCAAACAAGCCGACATTTTTTAATTTTTTTTTACCAATATGGTGTTTTAAAAGTGTAATCAGTCTATTGCAACAGTGTTGTGGAACTGTTCTACCTATCGTGAAATAAAATAATTTAATTGTTTACATCTGAAGAGTGCTTTTAAATAAGGGTTCAATCTAGCCCTCAAATAGGAATACAGTGGTACCTCGACATACGAGCAGCTCTACCTACGAGATGCTCGAGCTACGATGAAAATTTCGATCAAATAATTCGCCCTAGATACGAGAAAAATTTTGAGATGCGAGAAAGCCAGGTGGCTATGGCACTGTCTTGCCGCATCTCTTTCGTGTATAAAATATATCTACGAGCACGGGGCGGAGCTTTGCATTTTCCCCCGTTAGTCAATGCATAATACTACATACAAAGTGAACAGAGTTGCAGAGTTGTGCAAAGAAAAGGCGAACGTTGACAATCAACATTAAGCGCGAAATAATTGAAAAATATCAGAGTGGTTGGTGTAA
Organism: Stigmatopora argus; assembly: GCF_051989625.1. NCBI lineage: Eukaryota > Metazoa > Chordata > Actinopteri > Syngnathiformes > Syngnathidae > Stigmatopora > Stigmatopora argus. The sequence goes on along the minus strand of NC_135388.1, from coordinate 11,244,289 downwards.
GTGTCACCGAGCTTGCTTTTCCGCCGGCGCAGTGACATTCATGACGAGATGGAGAGCAAAGGTAAAAAGGATTAAAACAAAATTAGAATTCAGTTTTGTGTAAAGTTACATTAAACGTATGTTTGAGTGTGTCTGTATATATTAATCCAAGTTAATGTAAATGTGTTCGTTCGGTTACGAGTGCTTTGCCGTGGATTAAGTCCCCCCGATAAAACCCCCCCGCTTGCTTCTACGTATGTGTATGTCCGTCTGTGTATCCTCCGCGTCTAATTTTATAGTTCTATTAAACACATTTTAGTACTATTAAACCACTCGTTATTTGTTACTTTGTCAATATATGGTGAATTAGAACAAATAAAAATGTTTTTCCAATCCAATATCCTGTTTTTGGTGTTTTTTCAGAGGGTTGGAACGAATTAATTTGTGTTTAGTTCATTTCAATGGGAAACGTTCGCTCGAGTTACGAGAAGCTCGACATACGAGCTCAGTCCCGGAACGGATTAAGATTGTATGTCGAGGTACCGCTGTAGTTTTATTTTTTATTTTATTTTAACACCTTTTGGTGTGGTTACATATAAAAAATACAAAAAACAGAAAAAGGGCTAAAATTAGCAGTTAGAGTTGTTTCTAATGCTACTGATTTATTATTGATTTTTTTATTTATAATAAATCACCCTTTGAAGAATTATCTAGTGTATTATCAGTTTTTTTGCCCACCTTAAAGTCTTGTTTGTTACAATTGCTTGTGTGCTCACTTCAACCTGTTGCCAAATACAAACAATATCGCGCAGTGACTAAACCGCACAGAGGAATTGACGGTGAAATATTCTATTTACACGTAATGATTTTTGTCAGTTGATCATTCACTCAGCTTGTTGTAATTATCCCAAGATTACATCTGGAGCGGTCCGATAGCTCGGCACGACTGCTGTTGCCGTGACAACAAAGACAGGATGCAGCTGCTCCTCGCGTGGTTCTCCCTCAGGAGATGTATCGGGCTAATGTGGCGGGAAATGCAGCTTTAGCTGTCTCATTGGGCGTACGGGGTGGTACGCACGCACATACCACATAGGGGCAATAATGAACCACTCATCCAAACTGATTTCAAACAAATGTGGTTCATTTGGAGGCTTTTTTCTGTCGGAAAGTCGTGACATTTGAAATTCTCACGAAACACCCCAAATGTAAATGTTCAAGCCGCAAGTGACAAAACGTTAACATTGGTTCCTTCGCCGGTCAAAATTGGGTTGGCCGTCAATGGCGGTGACTGCAAAGATGGACGAATGCAAGATCATTTATCGTGGCTTCCTCGCGGCACAGTGAATGTTTCTGCTGCGTTCCCCTGACCTTTAATCACAATTACATCTGCCTCCGCAATCAGCGGGCATAAATCAGCCCCAACAAGCCTTATGATATTTGCTCGCAAATGCCACGGAGATGATTGTCGAAATAACCCGTCATTATTTTACACTTTCCGGTAATGTCTCCATCTCGGGTCAGCGATGACTTTCAGGAAGGCCGTTGGACAAAGATGACTAGCCAAGATCAGGCATTATTCAAGGGAAAACAATGTTAAATTTCATGTTGCCAGTCAATTTAGAAGTCTGCTTCCTCCGCTTATGCAGGACCTTTTCAGTAAGTCAGACCCCTTTTTGGAAATTTACCGTGTCAACGATGATGAAACGGAGCAGCTTGTCCACAGAACGGAGGTAAACCTATCATTTTTATGTTTTAGCCACAGACACCCACCTTCCATCAACAATTACTTTGCTGAATTTGTTGTCGTCCTCCTCAAATAGGTGATAAAAAACAACCTTAATCCGGTTTGGGAGCCTTTCAAAGTGTCTCTTATATCCCTCTGCAGCTGTGATGAGGAGAGGAAGCTTAAGGTAACTGGAAAAAAACAACAATGTATTTATTTATTTTGCCTTTGACTCAGCCGAATCATACAAGTATGAAAATGAGGGGGGAAAGCATTGGTAATAGTGGTGTATAATCATAAATCATTGAGTAAAACCTCTGAAAATTGCAGAATGAACTGATATAAAACTTGAAGCAGAAATTCTGCCTTTGCAATACAGAGAAATGTTGAGTGACTAAAGATAGTTTTAAAGTCAAGAAAGGGAAGTCAATGAGATTATGTAAACTATCTCTTCTGCAGGAATTGACCCAGAAATCCCCCCCAAATCAAAGAAAGTGATGTTGAAATCCCAGGACAACAGAAAGTAACTAAAAATCACAAAATGACACAGAAATGCCTCAAAATCAACAGGGAGTGACTAGAAAATCACAAAAAAGACACAGAAATTCCCCCAAATCAGAAGGAGGTGAACCAAAAATAACAGCGTAACCCCAAATTTCTCTAAAAATGTACATTTTTAGTTTGAAAATGCCAAATGCAAAACCAATTTTCACTTCATTTAGAATGAACCTTTATCACATTATAACTGGGATAATGACCATCATTATACTACTTAATATAGTCGTTAAAAGTAATTGAAACTATCTCGATCTATTGATAGAGCGAAGTAGAGATATTTGTTTTCAACACAAATGTTGCTTCTGATTGACTGGCTGGAAAACCTTCCAGGATAAATGAACAAAAGATAATATTGCATGATATCTCTCCGAATGGGCAGAAACTGACTATTTATGATATAGATCAGATGATGATTGACGAATATTGCAAGGCGGTATGGGTCCATCTATGGAAAGAGACAAAAACAGATGTATATGTTTCTATGCATTACAGTGCCTAGTGTGGGATTATGACTCAAGGGGGAAGCACGACTTTATTGGGGAGTTCTATGCTACTTTCAGAGAAATGCAGAAAATCTCCAGCGGAAATAAGGTCAGTGACGTTATACATATATATATTTTTTAATTTTATACACGAATATACTAAGCAAGTGGTGAGAGGATATTGTATATAATATGTTGTGCTGTATTTCAGGTGACGTGGGATTGTGTCAATCCAAAGTATAAACAGAAGAAAAGGAACTATAAAAACTCAGGCGTTGTCATCTTAAGTGACATTAAGGTAAAAAAAAACTTACAAGATAAAGCTTTAAAAACAAATGCATTCAAAAATGTTTGCCTTAACCAGATGACAATCACCCTGTCAAACATTGCCACCTCATGCTTTATCTTGTTTTGTTTTATTTTATTTATAATAAATCATTCTTTTTTCCCAAAGCTCCACAGAGTTTACTCCTTCTTGGACTACATTATGGGAGGGTGCCAGATTCACTTCACGGTAAAAAAAAAAAGCTGTTTTCTCACCTCTGGGTCACTGAAATGTTAAATGGTTTGTTGCATTGCAGGCTTACATCACTTAGAATGTTTATTTTTCCACATCTTATTTGGCAATCCCAGATAAAATACATTGGATGTTCGGCGAGAACATGATTTACTTCCACTCTATGGCAGCAAATGACTTGAAGTTAGAAATTTTTGCCTCTCTATGCAATTCCCATTGGATTCTGTTTAGCCTCCTTCATATGGTGCCCTTTGGTAACCCCCCTCTTGTGGGCCTTTTCCATCTTCAGTTGGACTCCTGAAGCAATGAATATTAATGCTGACCACCGCCGCGGTACATGAAGTTTGTCTGAATCCAAACAGAGGGGGATTTGTGCTCAGTGTGCTCCGTGTAGGCGTATGAAAAACAACAACTTTGAGCAGATGCCATGATTTATTCCGCATATTTATGGATCACAGACATGAACTGATGTTTTTTTTATTTTTATTTTAGTTAACCAATCGTCTTTATGAACTCACACTTTCCACCTCCATGACAGGTCGCCATTGACTTCACAGCCTCCAACGGAGACCCTAGGAACAGTTGCTCTCTGCATTACATCAACCCCTACCAGCCCAACGAGTACCTGAAGGCTCTCATCGCCGTGGGCGAGATCTGCCAAGACTACGACAGGTTTGCCACCATTTTGTCTCTCCGCAAAGATAGATCAGGCTTCTTGGGCGAAAGTCAAACCAGACCCTAGACTGGTCGCCAGTCAGCCATAGATCACACGGAATGACAGACAACCATTCACACCCGCAATCAAACCGCCACCGAGCGGGAATCCATTTGTTTGTCCTCGTCATTTTCAATGTTTTCCTCTTATTTGAGGACAAAGTCAGTTTTTTTCTTCTCCTTGCACAGTTGTAAAAAGTTAATAATAAATAAATTTATATAAAATTAATAATCAGCAAACTAGCAGGGTCCCATATTAAAATATTCAGGATGCACTGCTTGATCCTCCGTTTCAATTTAGTGTGTAGACATTTTATTTTGAGAAAATATATTAAATGACATTTTAACCTTTCATATCAGCGGCTCGGCATTTAAATCCAATTTTATTTGTCCCCCAAATCATTTCCGTGACATTTAGTGGTTCATTCAAGCATAACTGCCAGTGAAATGGAAACAAGTGTGTTCCTTTTGTAATATTAATTCTTACCATACATTCTTGTCATACAGAAGGTATTGTTTTAATTTTAGACGGCACAAGGCAGATCAATAAACTATGACAGGTTAACAAATACAATCTGTGAATGTTGCCATGGTGAAGTGCGGCTGAGCAATTCAGTCAATGTTAAGTGCCAATTCATTGCATTTATTATATTTGCAGTCATTGAAAAGGATTTCTAGCTGAATGGGATGACCCATTGAACCAGATGAAAGTGCAGAACTGCCTCAGAATCATCTTTGCATTATTTTTTTAACCACTTATAATTCTGTGATTTTTCCACCCCAGAGCATACAAACAGGTTTGTTTAGGGAAATGTGATTGGCAGATCAATCATTGGTCTAAAACTGTGTAGTTTCATCATCTAATGTTCTGTGAATTAGAATTAAAATGGTGTAACCAGGACTAAAATATTCTGTCATAGTAGCAAAACGGCAAAGGTCACAGGCAAAAAAACAGGGCAGAAGTCTAAGAGGATGACAAGGCAGGTATTGAAAGGTCAGAGGTAAACCGACTTGGTTAAAGAAAAAAAAAAACAAGTGTCTGAGCCTCTTTCATGAGCTATGGCACTGTGTCAGGTAATGCATCTGTGATTAAATAGGTGGGTGTGTCTAATTGACAGTGTGGAGTGATGAGAGGAAAAACACTGGCAGAGCATACCTGTGACTAATGGTGATCAACTGCACTAATAATATTACTACTTTAGGGATTTAGATAAATGATAGTGACTCAGGGAGAAAATCAATTTGTGTAGTTGAACATTGCACCTCGACAAAGGTTCCATATTTTTTGGTTGGTGTGTTTCTTTCCTGATATTTATAGATTTAAAATGCCTTAGACTTTTGCACAGTTATTTTATACGACACATACTGGTGCAAATGAGAATAGTCTATAAAAAACGTCATCAAATTCAGTAGTTCACTTCCAAGTTTGGAATGTACAGATTGTATAAATTCAAAAACGCATTGCAAAAATCCTTTGATGAAAACTAATTCCAATGTATCCCTATTCTGAGCTCTCTATTTAAAGCGTCATAGTTTTGCATGTAGTAGTACTCCGACGTGGCTCGGTGTGCTTCCTCGTGTGGATATGTGTGACAATTTTTTTTTCCTCGGCATCCGTTGCGTCTTGCGCTCATCCGCTTTTCTCACAAAGGGCTCATTACCCAGAACCACACACACACACGCATGTATTACAATAATAACTAACATAACGACACCAAGGGAGCAGAATCGTGTCTACAAAATGAGGAGGGAAGATTCTTTAGGGTTTTTGGGCCTTTGTTTGGCACGTGAACTGGAAATGAATTGGAAGATGTCAGATAGCAAACAGCACGAGGCGACATCATAATTTAGATTTCAGGTTCATTTATAGTCAAATGATTTATCTTATCACCCGTTTTATAGCAAGAACTGTAGCCTCTGTTAAAACTAAGCCAGATAAGGATTAACACATGCCCGTGATTTATGCAGATCCTCCTATTGAATATCAGGGGAGGACTGTCTGGCTAATTATAGCTTCCCAAAGATAACGCTAGAGACAGTGAATACTTGTCATTTATTTTCATCTATTTACATGGAAACACAAGAGCATCTTCCTGTTGACGGGTCTGGTGTGATGATGAGTGTGGGCAGGCCTTCCCTGACAAATTGAAATAGTGAGGTACAAAACGTGGGCAAGAAAACCTTTTAGCCTTTAGTGAGTAGAGGTGATGTGGGTTTTTCGAGTCCTTGCAGAGGAGTGCATGATGGAACTAACGTGACGTGCTTTTTGTCTGTGTGGGCAGAGGCTCATTTACCTCGCCGAGAGTGCTATTGTGCTCCACGTGCTGACAAAGTGGGTTAAAAAAATAGTCCACCGCATACCTCAACATGACCACCATATACGGCATAATGGAAATGATTTGTGTTCCCATATGTGCAACATGTATAGGTTTTTGAGGTTAATGCGAATGTCAATAACGCACGGCTGGATAATGAAACCTATTTGTCTGCTGCATTTTTACTAGTGTGTTCACATTTGGATGAGGATATAAAGCAGGGGTGCTCAGACCTTTTTGCTCCAAGATGTACTTTTCAAGGAGCCTTGGTCGGTTGCCACGTCCGCACTGATGTCACCGGTGCCTTCGATGGCAGCCAATTAGTTAAATGCGTGACCGGACGTTTCGTCGAAAGACGTTTGGTCCTCGGACGTTTGGTCGATCGGATGTTTGGTCGACCGGACGTTTGGTCGACCGGACGTTTGGTCGACCGGACGTTTGGTCGACCGGACGTTTGGTCGACCGGACGTTTGGTCGACCGGACGTTTGGTCGACCGGACGTTTGGTCGACCGGACGTTTGGTCGAACGGACGTTTGGTCGAACGGACGTTTGGTCGAACGGACGTTTGGTCGAACGGACGTTTGGTCGAACGGACGTTTGGTCGAACGGACGTTTGGTCGAACGGACGTTTGGTCGAACGGACGTTTGGTCGAACGGACGTTTGGTCGAACGGACGTTTGGTCGAACGGACGTTTGGTCGAACGGACGTTTGGTCGTCTGGTTCGCTCGCTGTCAAATTATGACAGAGTTTACTGTTGATATTTTGATATTAAACTCACTCTCTCTCTCTCATGATTATAATTTTGAGAGCTGGTTTCAACAGTAACAACCCGGCGACCAAACGTCCGTTCGACCAAACGTCCAGGGACCAAACGTCTTATGACGAAACGTCCGAGTACCAGTTAAATGAGTGCCCTTTAAGGGTTAAAAATAACATCCGAATTTGTGTGTGAAAGGTTTTTCTACCTGGCGGCTTGGTAATAAGAATCCCAGTATTACATTATTATTACGATCCTCGAAAGCGTGTACACAAGGGAGATTGAAGAGAATAAAGACTGCGAGCTGGTGTGTCTGAGAAGAAAAAAGTGCGGCAGCCGCCTGCGGGGTCCGTGGGAGAAATTTCAAATTGTATTACAGCCTTTTAACATTTATGAAATGCAAACAAGCAGGAAGTTTGACCTTGGAGATGTGAACAGATGGCTAAACTATGAATATGTTTGAGATTACTGTAAAAAAAAAACTGTGCACATTCCAATTGACACTATACTGTGCTCAACTGATAGATTTTCTATGTTTCATTTTATTTTTAGTGACAAAAGATTTTCTGCCTTGGGGTTCGGTGCCAGAATCCCTCCAAACTATGAGGTGAGTTGTCAACTTCATCTTTCTGCATTCGATTAACCTTCACTTCTGCAATTTTGTGTACACTCTTTATTCGGGTGCCATCACAATCTCTTATTATGATTTTTGTTTTTAAAAAAATGATGCAATCACAATTTCACATTCAAAACTATGTTGTTGTTTTTTCATTACCTTATATCAACTGGTCCGGATAAACTTATTGAGCCCTTGGCGGTAATGCTTAATTTACATTCATTACATTCAACAACTCATGAATGGAACTGCATTTTCTTAACTAAATTCCACCTTAGGCCACCTCAGGATTTTTGTGATTGGCTGCAACTCTGGGGAGGAGAGTAAAATGACACCAACACGCATATTTTCATCTTTTCAGGGATACTTTTCAAACTTTCCTAATATTTAACTTGTGTATAAAAATAGCCGGTAATGTGTACAACTGATTATTGTCAACATTGCACTGCTATATTCCTTAATGATCAGCTAAAATTATGTTACTGGTAATACTGCCACCAAATGTGACAAGAAAATTTTATTTGTTCCTAAAATGGATAATGGTAACGGGCTAGTATGTTGTGAAAATTATGGCAGATATACATTTTCAAAACCATGAGGTATAATAAAGTTTTATGCACACATTTGGATGCATATTGATAATAACACTGTGTAGCATTTGAGTAGCATTTATGACTCACAGATGGAAGGTTTGAGTACCTACTTGTACATTTCTGTCCAGGGATGGAATTACCACTAAGCAAACAGAATCCGTAATGCGAGGCTTTGAGATTTTATGCATGCTAATATTTGCTGGATATGAATGGTGGCGTTGCTCAAGTCCAACCTTGGGATTTTCATATTTTGACTTCTGATTTAAAAAAAAGGGTGCTTAGTAGGGTGTGAAGACCCATGGACAAAATGAGGGATTGAACCCACAAACTCAGAACTGCAAAGCGTTCCTACAAACCACTTGTCCACCGCGACGCCTACCCCTAAAATATTCTATTTTGTCAACTTGAGACTAATTACATTAGCGATGCTGTGATTGATTGTACATAACAGAACATGATTTGGAACACCTGGACAAGTGGCCATTTATGATGCCATTAGTCACGCTTGTGGATTACTGATGTCATTTGTCACGCCTCTTTATCACTGAACAGGTTAGTAAAACATGGGCAGTGAAGAATGAACGTGAGGAAAAATGAATCATTAGGATAAATCCTTTTCTATCGATCTATAGTATATATTCATTTAACATTTGTGTTTTAAATCATAAAAAGTAGCCTGCCAGCCAGAGATGAGTTACTTGGCTTGAGTGTTGGGAAGACATTTTTAATTAATGAGTAGTAGCCTGATGAATATAGAGTTACTCTCACTCCCCAGAACGTAATGCCTATTTTTTTTATAATGTATCCGTTTATATTGCAAAACACGTGTCTTACATTGTGAATGGAAACGAGAAGGTGTTATAGCAAGATTTTCTACGCTTTCGTCTGTCAGTGTTTTGTTAAACAGCGGTGACCTATTTTACACATGTTGATGATGTATGTGTCTTATTCATGCAAATGTGCATTTTTACAGTGTTGGCTAGACATATGATATTTATCCACATACGAATGAGACCAGGCCAGATATGAAAAAAATATAATTGGCTTGTTCACACTGCAAGAAGAAAATGACACATGTGAGGCATATGGGCAAAGGCACTTGAGTTGACTTGCAGTGTGAACTTAGCCACGTTTGCTTACCATAAATACCGCAGTACTTGACAATTATGGCACTGAAACTTGATCATTCACTGCCAGTCCTCCCAATTCATTTGGCAGCCAATGACTTTTGATAAAGGCAATTTCCTGTGTCACTATCAATTATTCTCACTGGCTTCTCAAAAGATGAATTTCATCCACATATGGTTCAATTGCTATGTCACGGACAGGATTCTTACATTGCTGATAAGAAAATGCAACCATTTTCCATTGGCTTTATCTCCTCACAGGTGTCTCATGATTTTGCCATCAATTTCAATCCCGAAGATGATGAATGTGAAGGTAAGGTTTAGTCGCCTCATAGAAAAAAATGCTCTCTCATGGGGTTTACCGCTTCTGAATTTTATCGTAATAGAAAACATTTACACTCAATCGTTTCCTAAGAGTACATTTCATCCTATTGTCAGCTAACATTTGTGTTACTGTCGTGTTTGATCAGAGATCCAAGGGGTGGTTGAGGCCTACCAGAACTGCCTTCCTAAAATCCAGCTGTACGGCCCCACCAACGTCTCTCCCATCATTAACAGGATAGCCAAGCTGTCAGCTGGCGACGGCAACATTAAAGACGCCTCCGTGAGTGTCTCTGTGCGCATGCATATGGATGTGATGCCGCCTTTGTTATATTGCTTCCCACTGAGTCCCTCGAGTACACAGCATGTGGTTTAACTCACTCTTTTACAGTAATGACACCTAAAGAGAGAGAACACCATTACAAATCCAGTATTGTGCTCTTATCTTCGACTGCCGTTGCACGCCAAAGCAAAATTTGTGGGCCATATCATTTTATTAGTATATAATATTTTTCCGCTTGTCAAGTCATTGGCTGCTATTGTGAGTGATAGATGAAACAGTGGAATTAACACTGATAGGCATCTTGGGGGGACGACAGGAAAGATAAGGGTAATGCAGGGCAGCCTGAGCACGACATTTTAACTCATTGAACATCCAATTAATCTTATTTTTGTCTATTTTGCGGGGGGGGGGGTTATTCATTAATATTTTTTGAACCGCTGAACCAGCCATTCACGCTCACATTCATACATAGGGGAAATTTAGAGTTTTCAACCAGCATACCCTGCATGTTTTTCGGATGTGGGAGGCAACCAGAGGACCTGGAGAAATCCCATGCAAGCCCGAGCAGAACATTGCACAATGAGGACCCACCTGGAATCGAACCCTCGATCCCAGAACTGCCAGGCCGACGCGCTAACCACTCCCCGCCGGGCCGCCTTTTTATTTTTTTATTTTTTTTATATAGCGTATTCTTACAATGTGTTCTCTTTTTTTTATTGTATCATTCATAACATGTAAAAGTTTTCTTAAGCACCCTGCCGCGTAATTAGGCTGGTTTATAAGCCCTCTCCACCTTCCAACAGCGATACCACATCCTGCTCATCCTAACCGACGGCGTGGTGACCGATATGGCGGACACACGCGAGGCTATCGTGCGGGCCTCCTACCAGCCCCTCTCCATTATCATCGTCGGAGTAGGCAACGCCGACTTCACAGACATGCAGATTTTAGACGGAGATGACGGTGTCCTGCGCTCGCCCAAGGGCGAGCCGGTCCTGAGGGATATTGTGCAATTCGTCCCCTTCCGGGATTTCAAGACGGTGAGTCAACCTCTATCAAGGGCAAATTGTTTTTATCCGCAGAGCTATCGGGTTGCTTAAACTGGTGTTACAGTTACATAAGTATGGTAATTGAATGTGATGGGGATGTAGGGATGCGAGTTTGAGTGTGGAGCAAGTTTTTGTCCCAAAAATATTTCTGAAATTCAACTTAACAAGCATCTCATTTGTGTTGACGAAAAATCTAGGCAAGGTAAACAAATTGAGAAAATTGTAGAACTGCCACACAGAAAACAAAACTAAAATAGACTTAATTAGGCATACTTAAAAAAAAAAAAACGAATGTCTACTTTTATGAGGTTTCATCCTTTTTGATTGGAGGAGGCTTGCAGCAAATAATTGCTGCCATTCCCCCAGTAAAAATGGATCGCTTGTCTAGTGCCATCAATGACAAGCAAAAAAGTTCACTGCAAAAACATTAAAAATAGTAGCCATAACCATAGTGTTGGTATTTCTGTTTTTATTCATTTAAATGTGATATCTTTTTCGCACAAAATAATAAAAGACATTCGGCTTTTCCCCTCAGGAATGATTTTTTTTTTCATGAAAATGATACTTTTATAACTAAGATCTGGCCTTCGCATATTTGGAGATCACATTTTTATCATGTAGTTCCACTCTTGTATACCAAATGTTAACATGGTGGCCCCTGTAATCCAAAATGCGATGTCCACATATTTGGACGCCTGATTTATTTAGTCACTTGTTCTATAAAAATGAAATAACTTAATTATGTAAAAAAAAGTCAACGACCTTTTTGCGCTAAGAAAAAGATTGACAGAACTCATGATGTGACCCAAAGTCAGGTGGGGTAGCTTCCACTTTCCCTGTGCCCTTGAACACGATGAGCAGTCAAGAAAATTAATGAATACATACGGGGTGGTGGCAGAAGGAGGAAAAAAAAGGCTAAACGAACAAAGACGAACATTGGAAAATGGAAATTGGCTGTTAGATGGGATTCCCATCCGTACTGTTGCCGACAGGAAAGTCACGAGTCTATATATGTAGTTGACAGCCTATTGGTGCTTGTGTTATGATTGACAGGTGCTCCCGACAGGGTTTAAATCCCTCAAGAATTTTCCTTCAAATATTTGTTCTGGATTTGTGTTGCAGGCTTCACCAGCAGCTCTGGCTAAATGTGTCCTGGCTGAGGTGCCCAAACAGGTTGTGGAGTACTACAGCCACAAGGCCATCCCTCCTATGTGTCCAGTGAGGAAGTTGCCCATGCCCATCCTCAGCCCGGTCGCCACGACTCCAACGGAGTAACGCTACCAAACCAACCTGAACTGTTGAGATGGAAGAAGGGATTCGAGCCTCCTGGGATCAGATGAGAAAAAAAGACCTCAACATTGAGTTAATCATTTATTCTGCTCCTAAAAAAAAATCCTCCAGGGACCGTGACTTGCATTTTTTTCAGCTCGGCGTGGATTCAGCACATCTCTCTGGCTTTGCAATGGAACCATCCCATCTGAAGATTATAAGATTATATGTATTTTCTTTGCCTTGGCTTTGTGCATGCCAGCCAATCTGTCAGGCATTGATCACAGGCGGAGGACTGATATTTCACACCGACCCTGAAATACAGTACAAGCTCATTTCTTTCCTGCATCATCACTTTAAAATATATTTCAAAGTGCAACATGAGCAATCTGGCTATGATACATTCAGCACATAAGGTAAGGTTTTCTATGGTAGGAATTCTCCACTCCTCAGCCATCACATAGACTTGAATGTGTGTGTGGCTTTATTTAATGAGACTGCCTATCGATCAAACCTTCACCAACTTGAAACATTGTTGCAATTTTCCATTTTGTGTAGTTTGCAAAAGGTCACACAGTCCAGAAATGCTTCGATTATTGGTCACCAAATTGGTAGATAATTGGTGGATAACTAAGACCTAGATGGTCTCGCATGAATTCTCCACTGCGAGGCACTCTTTGTCCCCTTGGACAAAATGACCGGACTTCATATACGTTTTCAAGTCAATGAAATACATTCTTTTGAATTGATTTTTTTTGTAAATGACAAAATGAAAACCTTTTTGGTGACATAATCGAGTATGACATATATGAGTGTGTTGACTGGTTTTCATCAATTATAGCGACATACTTTCCTTTTAACACTGCCTGCTATTGATGGTGATACACAAAAAAATGTTTTAACAACACTGAAGCTATTTCACGAGTTGACTCACTGGCTGCAAATTACGGGGATAGAAATCAAAACCATTGCTGCCTGGCCTCCCAGTCAAAATAGTTTGGTCATCTTAATGGCAAAATTAATGTGTTTATTGCCATCATGGCAGCGAACGAGTTAATCGGGATACGATAATATGCGATTTTCTCACGTTAGGAATATTCCCGTTCAAGCACACACACACAAACCTGCCAAGAGTTGAAGTGCCTCAGATTTATATAAAAAAAAATTTTGTTGCAGTCAGCTTTTCTTGACATTTCCTTTCAAGCAGAGGTCTGTCTCCTTGGCTTTTTCTCATCTTCGTTTTTTACTCTGAAAACATTAGTTGCTTTAATAGAAGTTTTGAAATGAGTTCTCATAAAAACACGCCATTCGAGTAGGTGCTTTTCAGATGTATTTATTTATTTATTTGATGGTTATCATACTAAAAGGCACATTCATTTAAGCACAAGCTCCCTTACAAGTGCTCACCAGTTGCAGTTAGGGAATTGATGGTGAACTGGTTAGCTTTTTGGGAGCGAAAAAAATAACAAAACCTCTAACTATGGCACATAAAAAAGATTGCAGTTTCAAAATGTAAAATTAACCCAAAAGCCAACAGTAAACATCATTACATGCATTGAATGTGTAGGTTTAAAATAATAGTTGAACATCTAAACATGAAGTCCTGTTGCCAGTACGTACATGTTATTCTAATGTACCTTAAATAGTTGTTTTTTTTCCCATAAGTGATACTGTATTTTTGTTGTCTGGCTAGCATTATCCACTGAACAAAAATATAACAAACATTTTTTTGCTACTTTTTCATGACTTGAACTCCACCCTTAATCGTTCTTTCTATGTACACAATAGACCTACTTCTGTCAAAAATGGTTCCTTCTGTGTTCCCAGTACTTCTCCTTTGTCGAGACAATTCGTCAACCTCGCAAGAGGCCGAATGGGACTATTGGACAGGAGGGGCTTGGACTGACCAATCAAAAATGCGTAATTTCAGTGTTGAAGTTATTTTTTTTCAGTGTACTTCATGTGTTCTCAAAACGGCCTTGTAAAGAGTTTGTTCTTTTGCTTCAACAGTGCATGGTTGCTCCGAAAGTCAACTTGAACATGACACTCGTACTGTGTTTACAGCACCCTCTTTCCCACCTCACATACACACCTTGGAGGCACAAATACTACTACACTGACTTTGACTTGTCCTCTGGAGCTCCCTGAGTTTCCTCTTGATGCACGCTATTGATGCACAGCACACACAAATAAGCATGAAGTGTTGTTGGACTGCTTTAAAGAAGCCAACTGTTTAAGACTGACCTGTCATAGTGGATCACCCGAGGAGGACTATTGATCCAGCCGGCCTAGATATGAACTTGTACCATTCTAATTCATCCTGGAGCAAGTCTTGGCCCTATAACCTGATAAAAAAAAGACTGTGCATACACCTACCACACACCTTGTGTAAAATATTTCATCCAGTGCTTTATGATTTCCACTATAGTACAATTATTGTACTAAAGGATTACAGGGAAAGCCACTTTGAATTTGTTTTACAAAAACTAGGCGACTTTGTAATGAGGAAACAAAAAGGGAAATATCAAACTTAAGCATCCTCCCCGCAATGCAATTTTCTACATGCATAGTATTTTTGTTTCATCCGTCTTGCAAAGAGCAATGCTACAAAGCAGAACATTTAATGCCTGAAATGGGCAAACAATTTGGATGAAAATAAATTAATGCAAAAATACAAACATGAGTTTTTAAAAGAATTGTTATCTAAGCAAGAAAAAGGAAAACTAACATCATTTAACATGTGTTCATGTAAAAAAATGAAAAGATGATGCAGATGCAAATGTCTCAGAAAAATATTTTACTGTAAGTTGTCTATTGTATTTACAAAAGTGTCCAGCACCAACAACTAGTTCTTCCCAAATCAAATATGATTAGCTATCAAACTACTAGCATGCCAGCAAAAACTACAACAATTGAATGTAATTCAAGTCAGCAATTCCCCCTTATTTAAAGTTAGGTTAAAAACATAAAGTGATTTATCTGTGGCAGTGGCGCCTACAAACTGAAATGGCCGCATATCAGATGTTGAGGTAGTAAAATAGCACATTTTTAAGTGTTTCTCATTGTTAACCTATATGCTTTCAATCCAGCAAGCACTTGCGAACATACTGCAGCGTGTTGCACTCGTGCAACTCCAAAAGGGAAGAGAAATAAGTGTTGTGCCTGAGGTTTCACAGGACGTCAGGTGAAGCATCTAAATGATAGACTGGCCTGCAAAAATTCAGGATCTATGGCCACACTACACGTGAGTGTTAAGTTTAAGTTTGGACTAATAGATGCAGTTTGTCTTTTTGTGATAGTTCTTAGATATCTTGTGTTTTGAATTAATGTTATTATTTATTTATTTTGTTAAAGACACATCCACAAGTGACACGTTGCTTAAAAGATTAAAAAATCCAAAACTTAAAGTTTCAGTTGCCAGCAAGGCTATGAAGGTGTAGATTCAAATTTAATTGGCTACAGGATCCATCGAGTTTAGGGGTTTTATTTTAACGTGAATTGAGTTTGTCTCCAAATAATGCTATTAATGATGTAATCAAATCTGATCTAATCATGCTTTTATATACAATGTTGGGCCACTACTACTGAAAAAAAATGCTTTTAATTATTTTTTATCAGTCCAAACATCAGCACCAAGTAAGCCTTTTGTGAATTATGAGCTACAGTACATTAAATGCGTTTTATGAAGCTTGGGGCTTGTTTGATCTAAAATCAAAATCATTCTTTTGCTCAGACCATTTATTTGCACAAAGATGGCAGGGGTGCAGGAGCCTAACCCAGCTAATTAAGGAAGGAGGTGGAGTACACCCAGAATTGGTTGCCATCCCAGTGAGTTCCTCACATTTCAAAGTCCACCGAAACTATAACAAATCATGTGTAGTTTGGTAGCACACTGATGCAGACATTGGTGAAGTGAACTGACTGAGTCAACAAAGAGGCACGTGGATTAAAAGAAGCTGCTTGGCTTCAACTGAGCTGCTTAGTTGCTTTATCGAACCTTGCACATGTCAGAGCAAATGAGCCAGTTAAAGGTTTCAGCCATTTTGATACATTTTCCATTAGGACCCTTTGCTTTGCCAAACCCAAGCGGCTACTTACTACACGCAGCAAGGTTTACGGCCCACGCTGCTAATAAACACCTCATTTGTGAACATAAAGGGACGTTGTGCATGCTTATTTTGAATGTTAACTTGTGCTGTTTTGTCTTTGGACTTGATAAACATGCGTGCCACTCTCAAGCCTGCATTTGCACAAATGATGTTCGTGTAAGTTGACGCGCTTTGTCCTGCGGTTATGTAAATAAATATGACAAAATGAAAAGAGCGGCGTCTCGTCATTCTCATTGCAAATGAGAGAAGGGGGGGTATGTTTTGTGACATTGTTTCGGCTATCAAGGGCACGTTGGCCCCGTGCCGTTTGGCCGCTATGGATGATGTGAGCAATTAGGGGAAGGTATGAAGCAGTGAGCCTAGCCTTTCATTCCATCAGACAGCTCCTTTCATTTAGCAGCTATTGTCGAGGGCGCTGAAAAATGGTTGTTTCCATGGTGACACCTACTTGTCGGGAGGCCTTCATTTTTGTCAGATTCAGGGACGTGAGTAGAGGATGCGCCACAGGGTGAGGGGAATTCGGGAGGGGGTGACGGTTTTCAAAGTGATGCCCGTGGTGGTCATCGAGGTCACTAATGAACTGCAGTGATACAAGGTGAACGCCGTAATCATTTGAAACGTCCTCACACGCAGATGATCTCGCCCTGTTATTTTGTGTCTGTTTGGAATGCGATGAAACTTTGTGTGTTTTCACTAGTACAAAATGGAACCATGTAAAAACTTAAATAATGATGAAAGGTTGCAATCTTATTTTCCCTTTCATTGTGTGCTAATTCCAGGAGGTGCCAATGAATGAGAAGACCCCCTCGGCATTTGGTTGCTTGACTGTAACGAGTAAATGACAAATAGGAGGCGGAGAATGGAATATCTCAGCGCTAATTAGCTGTCTTCCCCTTCCCCCGAGGGAGCATCGCACACCTTTGAAAGGCTTCCAATGAGCTCGACTGATCTCACTCACTAAATTCTTATCCCCCAATCTGTGCGAAGGCTCTCTTATGCACACAAAAACAAACACCAAGTCTACTTTTTACGAAGGACATTACAACATGACAAACCCAATATTTTTTGCTCTTAGTTTTGTTCGTTTATTGATATTGAATGAGGCAATTGAAAGACCTTTCTTTGAGTTAACAACTAAATTGTGGTGTACCGCAAGGCTCAATTTTAAGTCCTACCAACATTTGTTTAGCTTGGATTTGAACTGGTTTATTAAGTCACATCTTTTAATTAGCAGAGTTATTGTTGTTATCTATTTTTGTACAGCTGCTGCTCTTTTATTCTCCGGTATTTTGTCTTGTTTGGTTTTTATCTACTTAGCAACTGCGAAATGCTGAGAGTAAATAAGCATTTCAGTTTCCTTCCCTTGTGTCAAGCGCAAGGATAGACGGGTAGGTGGATGCGCCTGTCATCCAATTACAGGTTCCGCACCAGATGGGTCGATCAACACCAGGTGGGACTGATCATCAACAAGGACCTACTTAAGCCACCCAGAGTTTGACCATGTTGCTGGATTGTCTCTATCAGTTTACCATCAGTGGCTTCTTGCGATACTTCTTGTTTTCCCCGCCTGATCTCAGACTTATTGTTTTTGTCCTTGTATTCTCATACAAACATCTCTCAACCGCCACGCCATGTGCGCTGGCCAACCTGTCTGATCTACGCCTCTTGTACCTTCGCCACGGGTTCTCCTAAAGACCTCACGGCTCTAGACCTCCACGCCACGATCACCGACCTGCCTATCCTACTTCCTTTGTGCCTTCGCTCTATCCAGGCACAAATTGCCACAATCTCAGCTGTCCTGGTGCCTGCTTCGGGGCCCTCCGCCCACGATCACAACACCCTGAGTGCGTATACATATAATGTGTTGTATGCGTGTCTCTGTTTATTGTGTGTGTATGTTTGCATCTGTCATGTGTGTAGGTGGCATTGAAAGTGTGCTTTGTTTTTGCTTATTTGCTTTTCTTGTGGTATGTGCAGCGTTTCAATGCAACAGAATTGCTTCGTAAATGTCAATATTTCCCGGACATAGTCAAAATAGCTGTTGTCAGACATTTCAAATATCAGTGCTATTTTAGCCGATCTGAGACGGTGGAAGGAGAAAGCCACAGAGATTTTAACAGGTGCAGAGAGTATAAAGATTGTGTACCTATTTTCTTGACTAATATGTAGCTGTTTTGAATGTATATAGTTACCTTAAAGAATTTAAGAATTTTTAATATATGACCCAAAAATCTTGAATGAGTTTTGTCTTGTAGACTTTGGCTCTGTAGAAAAGTCATTAATATGACACTTGAGACTTTGGACTGGTAAACCAAGCAAGATGAAATATTTAGTTGACGGAGATGAATGTTTAAGCTTGCAAGTAACTAGCTGCCGTTGATAGCAGTAGATTAGCAATCCATTTGAACCAAAACACGATGGCAGCAGCCTCTCCTGCTTCAAATAGCTTGGAAGTCTATTGCACTCAATGGAAATGTAATTTAAGTATGTGAGCTTGATTGATATGCACTTACAAACCTGCATATTTTGCACAGCATTGCTAAAAAACGAGAGCAAATAAAAATGGATATAAAACAGAATTATGTCAATATGAACAATTCTAGTTTTGTTAAATTTAATACAGTGCCTTTCAAGACACTCAGAATTTTAGTGGTAACAAATGAAATACTGTGACCGGTCGCAAATGAATGAATTTTTCACGTTTGAATGTTTGTGAATTTCAATGCCAGTCATGGGAGTCAGCTCTACAGTACAGAGGTCATAGTGTGTGTGCGTGTGTGTGCCGTCTTATCAGAAAATGACATCTGGTATAGACTAAAATGTGTATTATGGGATGCACAGCTCAAGATAAAGAGCAGTATGCATCGCCAGAGTTATTTAAAAAATGTTCTGTCTACTCTGAGAAACATTTTATTCTCAGGATAAACTGGAGATGAATTGAATAACATTGGATGCAATTGTTGGTCGCCTTATAGATGTGGAATCAATAATAATGAGTGTTTATTAAACATGAGCTGTGGAGAACTCTCACCGTTTTAAAATATTTATTAGGTATCTTCATGCAAATTGACCTCCTGGCTCACAGGCCTCCCTTTGCAAAGCGGTTGAAGTGTCCGAGACAGTTAAGTCATTTCCAGCCAGTGAAGGCGATAGGCGCTGAATCCAATAACTCGTTATCAGTGAAAGAAGCCCAATACAGTTTGACTAGGAAGGATGGCAGTGAATAGAAGAGTTTCCAGATTTTAAAAAAATAGACCCATACTGACCAAATTTTCACATTTATACTTAAAAGTTTACACTTTTAATGAAAGTTGTCGGTTTTTACTGTCATTGACAGCAATGGGGGTCAATGATATTTTGAGAGGGTGGCAGTGAATGGTCGCTGCGAGCCCTTTCAGATAAAAATGACTCGGCAATGGCGGCCAATGATGTAATTGAGTCAAAGCTGACGAATGCTTCAGTGACTTTGATCAATGCGTTAGATTCAAAGCCGTACAAGCTAATGTATCATCTACCATCCTTGGTTCGGTGAATGGTAGAAAGTGATGGACTTGTTTACGACCTCTGCTATCTCGTTGCATTCCTCCAAGATAAATGGTCTTAATTTTCTTGGGTGATTAGCCTTTAACAGCCCAATGTTGCCTCCTAAACTGCACGCACGGATGCAACGTGTGTATTATCCACAATCAACTTTGGGAGCATTGTTCCCCCAACCTCAAATTAACCCGGTTTTTATACCCGCATTTTGTTGCTCTGAACAATGATTGAAAACAGCTTTCTAATTTAATTGCTTGTTAGAAAAGTCCAACTAAAACGTTTCCAAAGTGTCTGTTCAATTTGCCTTTGAGAGTGTGTATAAAGAGGAAGTCTATTAAAAAGTAATCTTAGGCCTTAGGTCTGAACATTGGAGAATCTAAGAGAAGATTATTATGAGTTAACGAAGATTTGGATTATGGACTGTGGTCTAAACCGTGCGAACTGGAATTTCCACCTGTGGAACCAGATCTTTGTGGTTTAAGTTTTTTTTTAATTATTACCAAGAATAGGCACTTACCCTAAAACAGTGTTTCCAAACCACTGTGCCGTGACCGAAAATATGATGAACATTAAATGATAGATTATACTATTACAAGATTCAAATTGTGAAACAGTCATTTTGTTGCTTATTTTTCTCTAACATGGAAGTTGTTTGGTTTCTACGCCATCAACTTTTGACCACGTAAAGTCTGTGTGAGCAAAACATGGGTTTTTTTGCGTAATATTAGGAGAAATAAGTAATATTTGGAGAAATGCCATGAAATTATGTGCTTAAAAACATTGCATTACTTACCTATTTCAATCACTCAAACCTGAAGTTGTTCAGGGTCTGCAGACGTCAACTTTTGGTAACATTAAGGCAGTGTGAAAAATTTGATTTGGGAATAATTTTTGGAGGTTTATGTGATTCCTGCTGAAAAACCATGATGAGAATGACTATTATTAAATTAAAAATTAAAGATTTTCAGATGGTGGTGTCCCTTGAGATGTTTTCAATGCAAAAAGTGTGCCGCAGCTCACAAAAGGTTGGGAAATGTTGCCCTATAAGTAGTGATAGCTTGCAATGAATGATCATGTTTCAGTGCTCCCCTTTGTCCAATCCACTTTGTCTGGGAGGGCTAATGGATTGGTCATCTATCGCCTTCAATGAAAATACCCATTACATGCCGCATCCCTTTTAGTATTAACAGCCATTTCCAAATTTCTACTCTTAACTGCTGTTCAAGTCCTAAAGGCAGACATGAGGTCGGAGTAGCTATTTTAATTAAATATTCATCTTGGCGCTTGAGGTGGAATATAATGTGCTTCGAGTCAACAAAAGAAGCCTTGCTGCAGCGTACTCTGCAAAATGATAATGTGCAATTATGGCCACTGCTTAAACGGCGCAGTGTGATTGATTACATCGAAGGTTTACTGTTGTTGCGCTTGCACACACGCACACACACACGCACGCACGCGCACGCACACAAACAAGCAGTCCTGGTTGGAAAGTGAGTTTAATCCGTCCGTATCAGTTTTTCAACAGCTGTCAATGGCTGATACTGGGGCTCATTGTCACACTGTGGATGCAGTTTATTTGATCTGCCTCAAACACGCTTGTGAAGTTCATGATTAAACTAAAACTTTCAGTCAATCTGCAGGGTGGAGAAGCAGTGCGGTGTTTTGTTTGTTTCCGTCAGTCAATCACAGGGGTGCATATAGTTTTACAGTTTTAGTTGTGGGTTCATCTGTTATAATCTGGTTTGTTGCTGATACAAAAAGGGCAAAATTAGCTACTGATACTATGCAAAACTAATTTGTGCCGGCTTTCTCCGGCATCACTCAATGCTGTTGATTTTTTTCTTCACAGGTTTCAATTCAGTTTGGATGAGAAACTGACCGGATGACCCGTCTTTGCTATCAGAATTCGACACCATCCTTGCCACCTGCCAGATAAGTTGTCACTTTTGGAAGACTCACGGATGGATGGATGACCATTCGGCAAGGTATAAACTCCATTTGTTTTTCCTGCGTTTCTTTTTGTTCATGTGTGTTTTGTGGATTCCTCGCAAATGAGCCGTTTAAAGAGTGTACACAACCTTGCTGGACATCCAGAAATATTCAACAATGAATTCACTTTTTAATAACCAAGAAAAGCAGATGCACAAATTTGCGCTTAGGTTAGAAATAAATCTAACATAGAGCTAACGTTTGTATTTTCTTTGTAACTAGTAACGAGAACACAATGTACAAGTCCTAATTTCATTAAAAACGTGCATAGATGACTAGTGTCCTATTAAATATGAGTCTCTTTTTCTATTTGGTATTCAATAGAGCAATCTCTGTACTTTTTAATTTATTTTACCAGCAACATGTTGAAGGCCAACTAGAAGTGACATAACTCAAACAAAGAGCTGAATGTTGGACTTGAGGTCACAAAGTTTGCTAGAGTAAACACGAAAGAACCTGATGTGAATAGTAATGGACAAGTTTTTTTTTATTTAACAAGTATTGCTTGTTCAAAGTCAACTTTGTGATATCAGACGGTCCAGCTTTAATCTTGAAAGTCCTCTAAATGTTACTAGTTTTCCCCCCTTTCTTTTCATCTTTTTTTTTTTTACAGTCCCACAATGATGTGTTGAGGCAAGATGAAAAATCCAACCCTCAGATCGTGTCAATCCGACTCCCCCCCCGGCACACATAAACATCCACTGACACCCCACCTGCGTGTCTGACATTTACAAAAGTCTGACGCAGATATCGTGTGAAAAGATGGTGTCAAGATTATGCCAATTTCCAAACTTTTTGAGCCCGCCAAGACATGTAATATATCTAATGATTGACAAGCTAAATAAATAGAAAAGTTTACTGAAAACAAAAAAATTACAGTGTTAACCAACTCTCATAGAATCCTCATGTTTCAATGCCATTGACAATTCTGGACATCCAATTCATTTTATTTGGGGGCATTGAGTTTGTTCATTTGACCCTTAAAGACAAAATGGATTGGCCATTCAGCCCTGTCAATGACATCGGAATGATGATTTACAGCCAGTCCTCCAAGTTTAAATGAATTGGATTTCTATCATTATCACTGGCGGACAATGCGTTAAGTCACACAACAGTTTTAAGTGATCTTTTTTTTTTACTTGTATGTATAGCTTTTTTCTTCTTACAACTGGTTGCTATGTTTTGGGTTTTTATTTAGGTTAAAGTTGTAATTAAATAATATTTGCAAGACAGACTTTGATGAACCCATAAAAAAATGAGAGCAACAAGTTCAGTCATGTAAAAAGAAAAATGAGATAAAAATGACAGCTGTGTAGTTTATAACAACTTCCACAATGGACTCGTGTCTGTTTTTACTGATTTAAAAAAAAAACACCCTCCTAAAAACTTGCAGTGTTTTGTATGGTTCCCTGACTTCCTAATTTTGCTATTTTGCTCCGATACATAGAGAATGCAGCTACATGCTGAGTGAACAGTGCACCATTATGATTGGTAAACAATAGGCTCAGATGAAGTCGGAACCCTGAGAGAATCTTCAGCAAGCACCTGCTCAGACAGATAAAGACTAGGAAATTTGCAATGTGATGATGTCCAAAAGCCACAGTTTAAGCATGATTTCTGGGGGAAATAACTTTAATTTAATTACAGTATATATAAAAAAAGAAACAATGCGTTTGACTCTTGATTGAGTTATTGTAGTGTATTAAAAAAAGGATGTTTGACCATTTAATTCAGTCAAGCTTTGGCATACCACAAGAGTGCATCACTTTAATACCTGTGATGTCAATACATTACAATGTTCAATACTCCTTATCGTTATCGGCGCCCGATACGGCTAGTTTTGGAGTTTCGGACAGTATCGGATTGTGTCAGAAGATCGGATCTGCGAGTTTTGGCAGGAACATCGAGCTTTTTAAATGCAATAAATCAAACCAATAGGGAAACATGCCTGCAGAGTGAGATGATTTCTCTTTAGAAATTAATGATGGTCACTAAGGATTGTGTAAACACAACATTTCTTGAGGAGGTACCAAAAGGGCTCATTTTCGCACTAAAAATATTCATTTACTGGTTAAATTATTTTTGCATTATTTTACTGGATGAAAAGTTCTGGAATCAGATCATTATCAGCAAACATATTTAAAAGAATGACATCTAATCTGAAGTCAAAAAATCTCTATCAGGACATACCTACTTTATACACCACAGTCTCTGCCAATCGCTACTTATACATAATCATTAAAATTGTAGCATGCTGAAACATGTTGCATCTATATTTTTTTCATTCATGTAACATATGGGAGAGTTGAAAGACGTGGAATTTAAAAAAATAATACTGCTTTTCCTTTTAATCTTATCTAAAAGCTTGTGGTTTGGCAGTAGAATTCCGGCATATGCTCTTGCATAATTAAAAAAAAAGTAACTAACGCCAATGTCATTGGGATGGGGGAAGAATGCAGAATGTTTGGTACTGGATGAGTTATTCCAACACAGATTCTCATGTTTGACAAAAGGTGTGAAGGAGGCTGCCCTCACTCCTTTCAGCATCGTCAATTATTCTAGCTAAGCCCTTGGCGGCCTCTCCCTGGACCTGCACGCACCTCACAGTCTGTTGCGGAGGAGCGAGTATATACATTTAAATGGTACTGCCATACTGAATTGTCTATTTAGTCAATGCATACTGCGCAAAGGAGTTTCACTTTGTTATCATTTTTATTTCATACAACATGTGGTGCATTGTGCCGGGGATTTAAGTTCATACCAGATCACCAGAAAGAAAACTGAACTGTAATAGTCACAGCAGAAAAATAAGTCGGGATACTTATTTTTGGTTACGATAAAATCTGCAATAGTTGACTTTTACCCCATTATCCGGTTTGATAGAAAATGGTATTGTTATAAGAATCCAAAAAACGTATCCTCATCGGGCGGTCAGTGGAAGCAAGACTTATCTAATCCAGGTTTTTTCCTCATCAGGGTGATTACTGTGGAGTGTACACGTTTTTTTGTAAAACAGCCACATAACAAGATGACCTTCTTAAATAATTTATGTTTCAATGACACGAAACTGCCAAATTTTGGATCTAAATGCTGACCCGAACGTTTAGTTTAGCCATTAAACTGTGCCTTTGAAGAGGAGAGCTAGACCGCAGGGGATGTTTTTTTTGTGAATAGGGAGCCTTTGTAACACAGATTTTCACACAGCAAATCATTTTGTGTCCCTGCGTGTTACTCAGCATCAAGAGTTTGACGCACACCAGCATGACGTCAACAGATAAACATTTCTCAGTGCCATCATTAGGAGCTGACAAAAGAAGACTGTAGCTGTGAAAGAGGAACAAACTCAAATGAGACGAGGTCACCTGTTTTCTCGCGGGTTTTGAGGGCTGAGCCTCTGTTGTTGTATTTCTTTCTTTTTGGTTTTGTTGGAAATTCAACTCAAACCAAATTGTATTAACTATTTCAGGGACAGTGGTGACTACACAGTAGACAGCTATTCAAAAGGAGGTTTTTTTTCTCCCATATGAATGTATTAAAAACATGTAAGACCTACACTGTATTTTCCGGACTATAAGTTGCTCTGAAAGGGTATAAAAAAAACAAAATATAAACAAACATTGAATCCTGAAAATGTTCAACGTGCGTCATTTTTAACTTTATTGTTACTTGCGATTAAGTCTTAATGTTCTTATGCAAGATGGATTTTTTTCTCTGAATATTGGTATTTTTGGAGCAAAGCAGAGGCATTATGACAAGCATATTGTGTAACAGTGTCAATATGGGATGATCAAATTACCGAGGGTGTTTTTGTTTCCTTTTGTCAGCATTTCAAATCAACAGATTTCTATCTTTGGGTCAGGCAGTATTTAACAACACAGCATGTGCCTTTTGCAAATCCGAAAGATGCGCTTTTGAAAAAGGACTGAACTGGAATCAATAAACTCCTACAGTGGTATCATACCTTGGGGATATCATTTCTCGTTCTCCCGTACAAAGGGAAACTTTGCTGCATTTTAGCCAAATCGTGGGCTCTGTGATTATGTCATTCTTTGGATTACGGATGATTTTAAATATCATTTTGACTCATTACATCTAGCCACTGATTATGTAGTGCAGAGGTGGTGAAGACAGGGCTCTCGAGCAACATGCGGCTCCCGACCAAAATGCATGCGCCTCTTTGCTTCTTATCATATTTTGTATATACTGTGAATCTTTGCCTTGTTTCATGTTCCTTTTGTTTTTATTCTCTCTTAAAACACACTCAAATTCATCCAGGCCCATTCAAAACAAACAAATTATATTTAAAAAGTAATTTGGCATATTGGTGTGCTTTTGTACTCAAAGTTTTTGCTCTTTGTGTCTCAATTATTCGCCACCCCTGATGTAGTGGTTCATTCGCCTGACTTGGATGCGGGTGACGCGGGGTCGATTCCCACTCAGTGACTGTGTAATTATGGGTGGAATTGGCTGTCTGTCCTTGTGTGCCCTATGACTGACTGACGGCCAATTGAGGTTGAGGTCCGCCTTTCGCTAGAAGTCAGCTGGGATAGGCTGCAGCAACCCGTGATCCTGACAGGAATAAGTGATGTTAAAGATGAATGTAAACCTATACATCGCCAATTCAATTTTCTAAATTTATGTTCCATCCTCCATTCTCAAAGCTGTCTCCATCCATTTTGACATAAATCTTATTCAAGGTCACGGGGAAACTGGAGCTTATAAAAATTGACTGCAGCCAAATTGCGGACCGCACCTTGGACCGGTTGCCAATCAATTACAGGGCACAACAAGACAACCATTCACACTCATTTGCTATAAAGTGGAAATTGATGCCAGTTGAGGTCACAAAAGTCAGCTCATTCTTAGATTTAGTAAGCTTCTCAAGCTGATCAAGTGAATAGCAGGTTTCATTTTTTTTAACCTATTTTAGTGTTTTTGCCATATAAAAACACCACAAGATGGTCTTACAAGGAGAGTGAAAATTGGTGTAAAGACAAAAGAGAAATGTTTTGTCTGAGTTGGAAGAGGCCAGTTATCAGTGAGACAACCTGTCAGCCTTTAATCAATCAGCCATCAAAACTTTGCTGCTTCTAAACATCACCCATCAAGTCCCGCTGGCCAAATTAGGTAGCGATGCTACCCACACAAACGCTTGCTTGCTTACAATTGCTCTCACACACACACTCTCATGCACACACACATGCAGACAAATCAAATCAATGGCTACCTTCCTCCACAGCGGGAAACTGCACACAGTGGGTGGCCTGTGGAGGAGTCCACCCACTGACAGGATATTCAATTGCAAACATGTACAAATACATCATCAGTCTCTCTGTATTGTGTCCGTGGTGGACTGGGAGCGACTATATTTACACATACAGCACCCACACGTGTGTTGTCAACACAAAAACACACACAATGAGTGAACTTTCTCCGCTCATTGAAAAAAAAAAAAAAAGATGGATTTATGAATGGCCACATGCTGCTTTTGGTTAATTGCTTAGTTGCTAAGCGACCAAAAAGGAAGTATCTTGGTGCCCATTGAGTTTACGTAAACATTCTTGCCATATGTTGATGTTGTTTTCCCAAGATCATTTTTAATTATAACGTAGGAAACAGTCCGTTGGATGTTTATGCAGCACGTGTGCTGATGTGCACATAGTATACTATCTGTTGATGGATAAGGAAAGATGTGACATTTACAGATGAGTACACCAAGATGGCTTTTTATAAGCCAGAAGGAATACATATTATATTGCAGTACTGGATCATTAATGGTTATAAAGCCTTTCATAATGTGGAAGAAAAGAATCCGGTAGAAGATGTGAGATGAGAATATTTATCCCACGGCAAGAGTCCAATACCCCAACTGTCTAGCATTTTAGAAAACATATTGTATATAGCCAGTGTTGGGTGTAACGCGTTAAACTCATTCACTAACATTGACAGTGGAATAGGTAAAATTACATATATACATGTACAGTAATCTCTCGATTATCGTGTCTTCACCACTTTGCAATTTTTTTCCTGCTATTAATTATTGAAAACATATTGTTTGTTTTTAAGTTCATAAAAATGTGAAAATCCACGCTGAAACTCATAAGCGGAAGCCGTTTTTACTAGGATAATATAGTGAGTTTAAATGGTTTGGACGTCTATAGCTATCAATAGTTCAGGGGAAAAAAACTGTTGTTATATTACAGCGGATGTCATCCATTGTGGGTTTTATTCCCATAAAAAGCAACAGGAAATTGTGTGACAGTGTCATGGAAAGCCCTGCACACATCATCTTTAATCACCTGACTGTCAAAAATTGTAAAACAAATTGGTTGGTTAGGGAATAACATTCTTGCTCCTGTTGTGTTGTGCCTCCGCTTAGGAGGTGAGCAGCTGGAACCATTCACACTGGCATCATTTACTATGAAAATAAATAGTCAACAAATACCAGGAGTTTTGCACATAAGCTGTTTTTATTGCAAAACTATATATTGTTTAAGTTTTTGAAGACAGATAATTAGAAAACAACTGAGAAAATATGGTGATTTCTCACTTTTTCCCCCTCGTAGCTTACTGGCTGCACTAATTGCCTCAGGTGTGCAGCATACCCACGAACTTCCGCACACACACGCACGTACGCACGCACGCACGCACACCGGTTCTCTTGAACGCCAACATTTTTTAAAACAAAACAAAAACATGTTCCTTTGAGGGGGTAAAAAAAACAACAACATGAACGAGTCCCTAAACCTCTCCAGCTCGGAGTTCGACCCCCAAACGTCCACGCATCTGCACAACCGCTCCGTCAAGGTGAGCGTCATTATCATCCTGGGGGTGATGATTACTTTGGGCAACATGGCGGTCCTCCTGGTGATCACGTCGTCCGTGGCCGGCTGGTCGAGGAGCTCCCGTTACTTCCTGCTCTCGTTGACGGCCGCCGACTCCGCCTTCGGGCTGCTGGTCATGCCCTTGAACCTCCTGGTGAGTCTCCTCAAGGACTACACGGCCGGGCCCGACCAGCTGTGTCACCTGGTGGCCTTCTGCAACGCCACCGTGTACTCCACGTGCATGTACACGCTGGCTGCCATCAGCCTGGAGCGCTACGTGGCGGTGCTCTTCCCCCTCAAGTACTCGTCCATGATGACCAGGAGACGGACGCTGCTCCTGATCGCCTTCTCCTGGGGCTTCCCCCCTTGCCTCCTGGCGCCCATTTGCTTCCCAGACGGCATCATCGAGGTGCATTTCTCCACCGCCTCGCTGGTGTGCAACCCGTCCTACTCCAGCAACATGGGCTACTCGTTGAGCTTGGCCGGTTTCATCTTCTTCCCGTGCTCGGCGGTCATGACCTACGCCAACCTGAGAGTGTGGTGCGCCGCCCGGAGACAGAGCCGCAAACTGCGGCGGTTGGAGCGTGCGCACCGGAGGAGACACGACGTGGCCTCCAGGGTGCTGGTGCCGGTCATGGCGGCTTACTTCACTTGCTGGACGCCGTGCATGGCGGCCATGATCTACAACGGTAAGCAATTTGTGTTTAAAATCTTAAAAAACAAAACAAAAAAAGTTATAGTTAGAGTTTTGAAAGTACAGGTGTTAGTTACATTTATATCTGTCCTACAAAAAGCAAACCATTTACCTTTTAAAAGAAATTCAAAATAAATGAAATGATAACGATTTATAATCCGATAATAAAAAATGAGATCGACCGATAACGATTATTAGAAGTCAGAGGAGGCCGATAACCAATATTCATTTCCAGTAAGAGTGTAAAAATCTGTGTCAAAAAACTGAATAACGCAAGTACTGAACTTCATCGAACATTATGAACTCGCGCAAAGAGAAAATATTTTTGCCCTAAAATATACATTTTCAATATAATGAATTTTCTTTGTCTTGGCATTCTCGCTAGAAAATGGGGGGAGTGGGCTCATTCTCCACTCAGGTTGGCGGGAGGGCAGCTGACAAGTGTCTCATTACCAGCAAAGGGTGCCGAATTGAAGCATAGTTGTCATGTGTCCTACTTCACGAGCTGCTGTGACAGGTTGTTTGTTAGCCGTGGTTCTCAGCAACACATAAGAAGATCCCGATGAGCCTGATGATTGTTAAGAGTCAGATATGCGTGTTCAAAAAAGGTGTGAATATTGCGCTGGGCACATTGCGTTGTCATGCTACGGCTTAAAAACAATCCGATCTTTAAAAATCAAGGGTCCCTATTGAACATGTGTGCACACATAATTAGGAGTATCTTTCACATAATTACTTTTTTAAAAGTCCTAATTAATATATAAAAATCTTGCAAGGATATACAATATCTAATCATCAATTCAAAAGTTGTACAGAGAGTTCTTGCAAGCGCAGGCGTCTACAATGACGGTTCTGACATTCCTGCTTGCTGTTGTTTTGCACCCAGCACTCTCGGGCAGCTCTGTGCCAGAGTGGATGGAATTTGTGGTGGTTTGGCTGCCGACATCCAACGGTTTCCTCAACTGCATCTTCTACTTCTGGATCAACAAAAGCTTCCGTCAAAAATTCCACCTTACCGTGCACACTCTAGCCCAGACCGCCTGCCCGGCACTAGTGGAATATCTGGGATTCCGCCAACCTTTGAAGGTTTCGTTCGACTCGGCGTTTCTAAACAACAACACGGGCGTCCATGAACGTTCTTCGAGCGTGTCCTCCACCTGTACGCTAATGACCTTAGCCTAACAACTCTTTCCACATACTGCTCGTATAGGAGAGGACTTGTGTTTTTAGACGACTGATGCTACTTGACTGCTTAATGCCTTCAAAGAGGACTTGAGTTGCAAATGGTTTCGTGCTCGCTCGCATTCGGCTATGATGACACGTGTACTAAGTCATTGCAGATAAGCACTGTAGAATGTAATGATTTGTTTTATTCCCTTTTATGAACATGCAGTCTCGAGACTGTGTTTTGTTTATAACTCCTGTGGATTTTGTTGCTTTTTTTGTGTTTTTGTTTTTTTTACCCCAACCTGTCCCACCCACAGTGTCGCAAGGATTGAATGCACCGTCAATGAACACCTCTTAAAGCCACCTTTTATTAGTTTTAGATAAATGCTCGAGCCTAGCCTGCGCACTGCATCCGCCAACAGTCTATATTAAGCCGTTCTACGAAATTACCATTTTAATATTGCGTCGACGTCAATTCGGCCGACATATTTGGATGCGTGCAAACGCTCGATGTCGACATCTAACAGCTGGGAGAAGTTAACCTTTAAGTCACGGCGTTTGAGGGTACGCAAGGAGAAAAGTAATTAAGCTGCGACGCGGTAGAAAGGTCACCATGGTTGTGCTGCCAAAAGATAACTTGGGTAACTTCTAAGGTTGTTTGTTTTGCTGTGAAGATCCTCATCTGTCCATCCATCGTCGCCGCCGAGGGGCCTCTTCTGAGTGACGGCCGGCGTCAATCTTGCTCAGAATGAAAAGGGAAGTGTTCATTTTGAGCTATTTTACAACGGTATAACATGTTATGTACTCCAAAAATGTGCCATGTGAGAAGATTTTGTTTAAATTATTTTTTGTAAGATAATGATTGAGGTTTTGATAATAAATGGGTTTATAAATTACTAGTAAGAAATAAAGCACTATGCCTTTTGAACTCCGTGAGTTGCTTTGTTGTCAAAAATACTGCAGCGTGTGCAGTTTGGCTGAATTATACCATGGCGGCAACAAAAAAAAAATCATCACAGCAAATTTATGAAGAAAAATCCTGGCTTTATTCCAACATTAAATTGTTTCTTTCTTGGCCCAACGTTTTATGGAAATCAGCAAAGTAGTTTCAGCACTATCTTGCGCGCAACAAAATAAAAGGCATATAAACAACCCCCCCTCCCTCTCTGCCTCCCTCACTCATCTACCATTTTTGTTAAAAATTTGGCCTTGGCAGAATTTGGAGCTGTCGGAGTGATCTTGATTAATTTATTTTATTGCGCGAGCAGAAAGCAAAGAAGAGCTTAAAGTGTTGTGACTTCACAAAGATAAATTCATTACATTTGTTATACGTTCTGAGAGTGCAGTTAAAGATTCCTGTAGGGTTTACACTCTTAATAATCTAAGAACAATATGTTGCTCTTAAATGAATTCTCATCAAAGGAGATATTACAAAGCCAGTGGGGCTTTGATATGGCTTGAAACCACTTCACTTATATAGCTTGTCCTCATGTCTATCACTAAAATATGAAGTCAGCTCCTGCCCCACATTTACAGTATATCTTCAGCAATTGTTTTTAAGGGAACGTGCCAGAGACTTGACCAGCTTTTGCACGGATTATAATATTTGTAAACCATTTAAATGATAAATCTCTGTAGATAGTTGTGGTTCGAATTTGAGGTCAGCACAGCTTTTGAGTAGAAGACGTGAAATTGATTATGCTACTGTGGAAACCGTGAGTGTCAGGGTATAGGTGGTAGATGGGGATATATTATTACACTGATGCTAAATTAGATTGAGGGTGCTCAGTATGTAGTCTCCCTTTGACATTAAAAGATGTAATGGTGTTAAATACGTAGGTGGTGGTCAAATTTTGGCCCTAGTTGAACGTGTGTTGGATGTCTAGCGTTGTCAAAGGCAGCAAGTAAGTTCACTTTTTGGGTGAAAAATAAAGGTTTCTGGCCCATTAATGTGGCCCACCAACCAAACTGAGTTTGACACCCTTGAACTACAGTAATTCTGAAGGTAACTTAGCAGGAAAGCATGTCACTCTTCCTGAATGACCTCTAACCTTCTTTCCCTGGGAGAAGTGTCTAATTTTATTGAAGCTTTTAGGCAGTTGGCGAAGCTTTTATAACACTCCTGGGAAATGTTTCCACGGCCACAAAATGTGCTGCACGCACTTGACGTGGCTGTGTCCTGAACGACAAAGTCCCCGAGTGCAAATGTGAAATATCATCATAACATTGCTCTGTGCAAAACATAATCATAGCAAGCATGTATCCTGTAAAGTTGACCTTTTCAGTTATGTATTATTTTTAACCATCTTGTGGCGTCACTAAGTGTTTTTCCAGTTGTTTGCTGCGACCAGTCTCCCAGGACTGATGTGCATTAGCAGCCTTTCCCCTTGTCGGAGTAATTGACAGGCGCTGATGCTTAGATGAGAGCTTCTTACTCTCCCACAGGTGCTTTCTGTCAGTGAGGCATCATTCCGGATGGCCATCCCTGTTCACGTGGATGCAAGTAATGAGTACAAAAGTGACAATATATTTTTTTTAGATTAGAACTTTATTTCATCTCGTATTCGGGAAATTTCCTTGGTTGCAGTAGCAAGACAGACACACAAGACATTGTAGACCTAGGTAAAAAAAACTGGAGCCACACACAGGAAGTCCACAAGGTGGGGAGAGACGCATATTTCAGTCGTTTCATGCATGTTTTTTTCTTTACACACACAAGGCACTCGTTTAATTGATTGGTTCTCGGTGTCAACTTTTGAATAGCTGTACAATATATTCAAGTGAAAGGGTTAAACGTATAGTTGAAGCCCCCAAAATCACTTTGTTCATAAATAGTATTTCAATAACACATTCACTATTTGATTATCACAGTATTTAAGGTGTGGCGTTATAATTTTAAGCATTTGAATTGAATTGAATGCTTTTATTGTCATTATACAAGTATAATGAGATTTAAAATTTCAAGTGCACAAATTAATTATCAATAAATAATAATAAATTGGGCGGCCCGGTGGTGTGGTTAGCGTGGCGGCCTCATAGTGGGGCACCTGGGTTCAAATCCAGGTCAGTTCACCTGTGTGGAGTTTGCATGTTCTCTCCCCAGGCCTGCGTGGGTTTTCTCTGGGGACTCCGGTTTCCTCCCACATTCCAAAGACATGCATGGTAGGCTCTAAATTGCCCCTAGATATGAGTGTGAGCATGAATTGTTGTTTGTCTCCTTGTGCCCTGCGATTGGCTGGCCACCAGATCTTACCTGCTGTCTCCATTTGAGGAGGTTTGTGTAATACATATAGTACATACATTTTTATTCATACTGATGTCTTTAGAACGACATATTGAGCTACTACTGACCCCTTGTGTTCAGAATGAGAAGGGCAGGCATGACCACTTTTATTTATGTAACCCGAAGTCATCTTGTATTCGATTGATTACTACATACAACATAAGTGAAAGGCTGAAAACAGTGAGAAAAAAAATTCTGAAAAACGCAATAGATAGGTTGCATACAATTGACAATAGTGGAAGTATATAGGCACTGTGAAACCAACCCCATCAGACTTTTGGGTTTAACTGTAACAGACTGTTAGCCATCATCATTCAAGGGGGGCACTGACCTTTCAAATAGTTTTCCGGATGACTGGACTGGACAAAGACTCCTGACATTATGTACAAAATGAAAAAAAAGGAGGTGGAAATTCTGTATTCAAGATGTACCAACATACATTCTCGTAAATATACAATTTAAAATAAACTAGGGTTGTGCATTTTCTTTGCCCAAGTAACCTTTTTTTTCTTTTTTTTGGATGAGATACTTCTCTCTGTGCAGAACACTAACTTCTGTTTCAAGATGAGTCTTAGCTGTGTAATTATTATCTAACGTGCTGGGAACAGTGGTTACAATAGAAATAGAATCCATTCAGAATGGCAGTGCTGACAGCGTCTAATGGATTAAATGCCTTGGACTTCTGTGATTGTCAGTGGCAGAATCTTCATCGAAAGAAACAATACAGATTGTTTTCATAATTTATTTGAATTAGGTTATAAATGACATGAGATGACAGATAAAGTATGAGCTATAAGCATAGGAAATGTACACTGTCGTGAGTGTTGTTTTGACTTGACAGTACAATTTATTGCCCAGATTCAGAGACTTGAAAGGCAGTTATTTGATATCCAATTGCACAGGTACACTGCTATATCAGTGGTATAATTAAAAATAACAAAAAAAGGAAAACGGCAACATCAAATTGAATGGATGAGCTTTTGATAGATGAATTCCATATTTAGTTTACACTTGAGTGTTGTACATATCCAAGGTTTGCACTGCAAACTTCTGTCTGCAAAGTTTCGAGTAATTCATTAAAAAACAAACTTCAAGGACGGGTTAACATGGCTTCATTTAAAAAAAAAAAACAAGCTCACAACCCTCATTCTGCTATCTTGTTGAAATTATGTAATGTATTGTATCAATACTTTTTTCCATAAAACCTAGACAACAGTAAAACAACTCCTAAATTATTCCAGATTGACATTTTAGTTCACTATTTTTAAAGCAATGAGGAAAACAAATGTACTGTAATTCCAATGATTAATTGTGCATAATATAAGACTAACGAATGCATTCGAGTCTGATGCTAATCCCCCCATTTAAATTACAACTAAGAAAAGACTTTCAGTCTTACTATAATTTTGATCAGATCAAAAAAAAAAAAACTAAACCATTTTAATCTGTGAGAAATGTTCTTATTCTTTCTTTCCAACCAGACAAACAAAGCATGACAGCATACATATATGCATAGTTAACCAACAATTATAACAGGCATAAAGAATCTTGGGGCAATGAGTTCCATAATATCTCCTGCTAGGCTTGGTGAATGTCGACTTGACGGTGACAAACTAAAGGCGCCCTCCTTTTCTTGATCTCAACAACACAGTTGATTCGAGGAGATAACCTGTGATGTGTTTTGACATTTCAAAGGCCTCCATATGAAAAGAATGTGAAAAGAGTGCAGTCGGGACTCAAGAGGAGACGTAGAAGCGATATAAGACTCCAATGACGGTCGCAGCAATGGCTGGTATCACCCACGTTGTCCAGGAGTTGCTAAGGCAGGAGTATAGAATATACATTGTTAAATATTCAAAAGTCATCTATGGTGAGAATGACATAACACAAGAAAATAACACTGTGACTCGATGATGTAAAATATAAAAGCAATCTGCATTTTGATGACTGACCTGGACTCTATTGAAGTAACTTCTATATCCTGCAGCAGCAAAAACAAAATCGAAATAAAAAGACATTAGAAAGTGCTGTTGAGTTTAAAACTCCAAAATTCAACCCCCAAAATGTTGCTCTTACTTTTGGCTTTTCCTTTTTTCTGTCATCCTGCAAAGACAATCGGCACATTTGAACTTGCAGCATGAGAATAAATGGTGTCAAAGTGATTAGTAGTTGTAGTTCACCATGTGAAGCTCGCCGATGTAGTACTGCTGCAGCATCTCCCGGGCATCTGTAGAGTGACCCACGTCTTCAAAGCTCTCTGTTGCATCCGAACCAGCTTGCTCCAGCAACACCTCCTCACCTCCGGGATGCTAAACAAACACACGTGCATTTACACGACATGGACTACAATTCAGTAATGTTAAACAGAAAGATTGGCCTTGTGTTTACATACAGAAATTATCAGCCTCTTTGGAGTTCATTTCTAAAAAGAAGCTAACAGCACAGTTTAGACTACATATATTTGATTTGGATTAGGTGGAAAATGTGAATGAATGCGATTGTGTATGTTTTAACTCATTAAAACAACATATATTGCATCTGTTCGCTTACAAAAATCCCTGACTGAGTATTTTATGGATATGTGATACAATACTGTACACAACGTATATTTGATGATTGTTTTTCAAATCAAACATAAACATTTGTGCAAACGACTGGTGAATAATCCAGGATCAAAGGTAGTTCGATTACTTTCACGGCCGTAAACTGCACTTTTACCTGCAAAATATGACCGAAAGTAACCTTGTTTGGGCAGATCTGGCGCATGCGCAATCTAAATAACCAATAGGCAAGGACGATATTGTATGACGCGCCGAATCTTACACAAAACTCCAGGAAATAGCCATTGCCAAAAATTGGGAGATTGGCATCGAACATTCCATTACAATTAATTAAATGCAACTTACCTCTTCGAGGAAACTCGTGACATCATATAGTTTGTCGTGAATGATGAGCCATGTGTCGTTGCTCTTGTTATGGAGTTGCACATCTTCTAACGTGTAGTACTTGACACCATCATTTGGGCATTTGTCATTTTCTTCACCATTTGCGGGTCTGTCATCTTCGTTAATCGGGTTGCCGGCTTTTTCCTCACCCATTTTAACTTCTCCAAGAAATACTCGTCGATTTAGGCCTAAGCAAACCGGTGGGTGATTCAAAGCCACGAGTTTGGCTCAAAAGGCCCAGCCAATACGCAAAGTATTAAACGCGATAAAGGTTATAAAGAGGAGAACAACGTAAACTTTAGCACACGAAGAAATGCCGCAAACTAAAATCACCCCCGGCCTTGACGCCCCTCTACATCGGCAGATAAGAGATAAGACCAATGACATGCGTTCTATTTGGCAACCATGCGCAAGCTCGACAGACAGCCAATCAAATCAGGGCTTTTCGAGCAAGAGCCAATCATATCCAACCACTTGTTGATCACGTGGCTCAAAATGTCAAAATTGCGCAGCATTTACGCATAAACATCTAGATTTTAGACGGTGACTATCTGTATCATTGTTCACGTCTGAATTATGATATAATTGCAAAAAAAGTGCTGTGGTAAATACTATGTCTAACGAGGTTGAATAATGTCGTCAGGGAGAAAAAGACAAAAATGACATTTGTTGTTATGTACCCTAAAATTCTTGTTGTAATTGGAATTGTGTTAGTGTACGTATTTATATTATAATACATTTGAAAATTGCTGGAACCGTGGTGGAACTGTTGAATAATGTTCACACTTTTTATAGTCGGTCTTTTCTAAGTGATCATTTCTTAACCAGCAATAGGCGGCAGTAAAAGGTGCCCGGTTACCATAATTTTCGTAGAAGAAGAAATAAGAGCAATGGCGGCAACCTGTTCCGTCAACATGTACGTACGGTTGACGAATGTGCCTTCAAACTAATTCTTTATTTACAAGCCACACATGTTCCATGTTTATACTGGTCGTTTTAACTAGGGGCGAGAGTTACATGAATTCAGAAGAAACGTGTTGAGCTTTTACGTGTTGTTCTTCCCCGACGGTACTGCTAGCTAATCAGCTATTAGCCTATCGCCACTCCTGGGTAAGTTTTACTAACGTAATCGCTGCCATTGACAGTGTAGATTGTATACGTATTTCAACGTCGATCACACTGTTTGTAATACATTTTGTACTAAGTAGCATGTGATTAAAGATACAATCTTTCCTTGCAGGGGGGGAATGGATGACGATGACTCTATGCACAGACTTGAGGGCAGTGATACTCAAGTCCAAGTTGGAGGATTAGTAGTGAAGAAGAAGAATGCTGCTGCAGAACAGCACGTATTTCGTGCCCCAACCCCTCGAACATCTCTGCTGGGCTTGGATCTGCTAGCGGCCCAGAAAAGGAAAGAACGAGAGAATAAAGAGCAAAATGAAGCGTTTGGCGAGGATGGAACCAGAAAAAAATCAAGGGTTTCCTCATACAAAGACTGGGAGGAAAATAAAAGTGATTCTGGTTCAGATGATGAAGATGAAGAAAAAAACGGACAGGATAAAAAGGAGAAGTAAGGAGTTGACACGGTTTCTTTCTTTTTGTGTGATATTTTCAGTGTGGAGTCAGTCATTGTAGCCTATTTTTGTTTTCATTACATCAGTAGGAAATACCGTACAAGTGGCTCTGAGACGCCTTCCAGTCCCGGAGGAGTCAGCGAGGAGTTCCGTCGCCGACACGAGCAGAGAGAAAAAGACAGACGTGAGCAAGGTGTCTACATTTCATCCAAGGAAGACCGCAACAGAGACAAAGACAAGCGCAGGGATCGACGGCGTGAAAGAGGTGATTCCAAAGAGCTCTTGGGTAGCTAATTGTGAGCTCGCAACCATGATATTAACGTATCTTTTTTTTCTTGTGAGATACCCGAGAGGGCAGCCGCTCGGAACGTTCACACCGCAGCGAGAGGAGCGAGTTCTCACAGAGAGACGGCTGGTCAGATCGTCTCAGTCGGGGTAGCAAGCGGGAAGAACCACAAACACCACAACAACGCCCCAGAGGTAGTTTAAAATAAATCACACTGGTAGTAGTATTTTTATATATATAAAAATAACATTTGTGCGCCGAAAGCTGTCCTAGTGAAGTCCTAAAATTTCTCTAGTACGATTGTCATATTAACCTAAATATGACTTGCATGTACAAACTCAGATGGTTCTACGCCTTCCCGCTCCAACTGGGAAGAAGAGGATAGTGGTTACGGCAGTAACCGGCATTCCCATTGGGAGCTTCCTTCCCCTACTTCTTCTCCAAGAGAATCGGACCGCTCGGAACGGAGTCGGCACACGGGCCGAGAAAGCCAGAGAAGAGACAGGTCAACATTTTATATTCAATTCCACACGTTCTTTGCGACGTCAACAAATTATCCTGTCACATTTAATGTCTTGTATATAAAGTACTGCATTTTGCTGTGACATCCATTATTTATTCATCACTGAGTCATTCGTGAACCCAGTCTGCCTTTGACGGTGAGAGATGTCCAATCTATTTTGATTCGGCCAGGCTGGCAGCAATCATTCGCTTCCAGACACATAGTCAAAATGGATTGGATCTCCATTGCTGTCAATGTCAGCGAATGAGGTTGATATAACAATGTCACCTCTGCTCTGATTTCAGATCAGTGAAAGGCAATTATGCTGACGATACACCCTTGCCCACCCCTTCGTTCAAGTACAACGAGTGGGCCAACGACAGGAAGCATTTGGGCTCTACACCGCGTTTGTCTCAAGGAAAAGGTAACAATGACTGTTCAAGTCCCTTCAATAATGTAAAAATATGATGTTATTGTAATGGGGCTTTCAGATTTTTTTGGGACCAGAAAGATTATGTACTTTGTGTTTGTTGTAGGTAAAAAAGAGGGCGGGCCCGGACTTTCATTCGATAATGAGGATGAGAAAGAGCAGTGGGAAGAAGATCAAAAGGTAGGTGGATTGAATTTGATCTACCCTGAGAACCGATTGCATTTTGGGGGAAAATGAAGGCATTGTAATATGTAATAGGGCAAAGTTACTGTGTAGTCAATGTGAAAAACAGTTTGTTGTTGAAAGAAACTTGACAATCACCATCAACAGCACCCAACGAGTTCACTCTTTCCGCTGTTTGCAGCAAGCCGACAGAGACTGGTACATGATGGACGAAGGCTATGACGAGTTTCACAACCCCTTCACTTCCACGTCCGAAGACTACATAAAGAAGAGAGAGCAGATTCTTCAGAAGCAAACTCAGAAACGAATATCCGCCCAAAAACGTCAAATCAACGAGGTAACGTTACACTAACATAGCTTGCCTTTAATATCTTACTAACAGCTTCTGTTTCTTTGTTAATAGGACAATGAGCGTTGGGAGACCAACCGTATGTTGACCAGCGGCGTGGTGCAGAGGTTGGAGGTAGACGAAGACTTTGAGGAGGACAATGCGACAAAGGTTCACCTGCTGGTTCACAATTTGGTTCCTCCCTTCCTGGATGGGAGGATAGTGTTTACTAAACAGGTAGATTGGCTTACGAGAAATTTCATGAAACCTCCTGTTCCTAAGTGTGCGCTTTTGTATTGTGACTGCAGCCAGAGCCCATAATCCCTGTGAAAGACGCCACCTCTGACTTGGCCATCATCTCCCGCAAGGGCAGTCAGCTCGTCCGTAAGCATCGTGAACAGAAAGAGCGCAAGAAAGTAAGTTGCTAAGCTCTGAGTTTTCAGGCTGAAACGGGGACATTCTTCAAAGATTTCAAAACAATGTTTTTTCAGGCACAGCACAAACATTGGGAACTAGCAGGCACCAAACTGGGCGACATTATGGGCATCCAAAAGAAAGAAGACGATGCGTTTGAAGCCCAAGAGGTTGGCGAGGATGGCAAAGTAGACTACAAGTGCGTCTCTCCGGCTCTTAATGCTTTCTTGACGCCACGCAGATTTATTGTTACAACAAGGTTCTTCTCTCATTCGACTTCATAGAGCAGAGCAGAAGTTTGCAGATCACATGAAAGAGAAGAGCGAAGCCAGCAGTGAGTTTGCCAAAAAGAAAAGCCTTCTGGAGCAAAGACAGTACCTGCCAATTTTTGCTGTGAGGCAGCAGCTTCTTAATATCATAAGGTACACATACACTCAAAAATGTGTCACAGATCCTGTTATCTGACAGTCAAGTGAACAACCGCATGTTTTTCCACGCCCTACAGGGACAACAGCATTGTTATTGTTGTTGGCGAAACGGGCAGCGGGAAAACGACGCAGCTGACCCAATACCTCCACGAAGACGGTTACACCAGCTACGGTATGGTGGGGTGTACACAACCGCGCAGAGTGGCCGCCATGAGCGTTGCCAAGAGAGTCAGCGAGGAGATAGGCACCAACCTAGGAGAAGAGGTGAGGCAAATTATTCTATTCTTTTATGTGATGTGTCTGCCTTTTTGACTTTGATGTTTGTCCACATTTTAATGGCATTTGAATAGTGGTTTCCCAACCTGAAACATTTCAGTTACTTCACTTACATTTTGAAAATAAAGCAAAACTTACAATGGAGGCATTGTATTCTAACCCTCTGTCAGGGTTATTAATGTCGATTAATTACTTGTAGGGCTGATGATTGTCTAAATTTGTTCTGCAATTAACGTAACCAGTCGTGAGTCTGTCTCCTCAAACAAAATCATCTGTGAGAAGAATAAACAAGGGAACACTCCCATCTAGTGGAACAAGCAAAGAAGTATATTTTCTATACATTTTTTTTAATTTGATTTCCAAGGGGAAATTCGACTTACATTCTTCTCTATATTTTGTGTTGGATACAAATAGCAAAGTCACACGAATGATCACGTAGATCTATATATTTTTTATTTTTTTAAGCCACATTGTCTCAGTAATTGATTATTACCAGTAGGACTGTAGGATTTAAAAAAAAATCTATTCTTATCTACAATATGGGGCATTTTATATCACAATAGGGATATGCAACCATGTAAGGTATGTTGAATCATTTAATGAAAAATTATTCAATTATTACCATTTTCCACACCTTTATGTTAATGGCCATGTTAATGATTTCAACCTTAATTTGAAATGGATTTCTTTTGCCGTTATGTGACCATCATATGAATCAATTTTGTTATTTCCAGTTGCGGGCCAGACAAATATTCTTCTCTATTACACAGGTTGGCTACGCAATTCGTTTTGAGGACTGCACGTGTGAGAAAACAATGATCAAGTACATGACGGATGGCATCCTGCTCAGAGAGTCGCTCAGGGAGTCCGACCTGGACCACTACAGTGCTGTCATCATGGACGAAGCTCACGAGCGTTCCCTGAACACTGACGTGCTGTTCGGTCTGCTCCGTGAAGTACGTTTCGCTTGTCTCCCGTTCTGCTTTAAAGATGTGAACAATTACGCACGACGTGATTGATTTCTCTTTCTTTGTTGTTCCTGTCAGGTTGTATCC
Organism: Stigmatopora argus; assembly: GCF_051989625.1. NCBI lineage: Eukaryota > Metazoa > Chordata > Actinopteri > Syngnathiformes > Syngnathidae > Stigmatopora > Stigmatopora argus. The sequence goes on along the minus strand of NC_135388.1, from coordinate 11,201,957 downwards.
CGGCGCACGGACTTGAAACTCATTGTCACATCGGCGACGATGGACTCGGACAAATTTGCCTCATTTTTCGGCAACGTGCCCATATTCCACATTCCGGGAAGAACATTTCCAGTAGACATAATGTTTAGCAAGGTTTGTACGCTTGGACGTCTCGCTTTTATAAACACCAGGCTGATCATTGATTGGCTCTAATTTTTATTTATTTTTTTCCCTTTCTACATTTCAGACTCCTCAGGAGGACTACGTGGAGGCAGCAGTGAAACAGGCCCTGCAGATCCACCTGAGTGGGTTATTTGGGGACATCCTCATCTTCATGCCCGGTCAGGAGGATATTGAGGTAAGGTAGAGGTGCAGCAAAGCGAGCTTGAAATATTAGAAATAATAATAAAAAATGAAAAGTTCAGATTTGGTTTATAAAAGATGAAATATTCTTGATTTTAATGTTTTACATAGTGATGGGGATGGCTTGCAGCTATGGAATAGATGTTATTAAAGAAATAAGTAGTGAATTAACTTAGTAATGTGATGTGTGTAAATCTGAATAACCTTTTCTAGTTTTTAAGATACTAAAATCAGAATTTCTGTGGAATTGATGGGCTCGTTAATTTATACTGGTCAATAAATATTGGGTCATGGATGATATTCACTGCAGAATTTTTGTATGTAATATATTGCTTTAAATCCACGTTCTTGTAGGTGACATCTGATCAGATAGTGGAGCGACTGGAGGAATTGGATAATGCTCCTGCTTTGGCGGTACTGCCAATTTACTCCCAGTTACCCTCTGACCTGCAGGCCAAAATCTTCCAGAAGGTTTCTTTATATTAATCTCTATGCACTGCATATTTTCTGTCGTTTAGTTAGTTCCCCATATATAACTGGAGACATGGTAACCATCTTTTTTATCTCCCCATTTTAGGCCCCAGACGGTGTTCGAAAATGTATCGTTGCGACAAACATAGCAGAGACTTCCCTCACCGTGGATGGTATCATGTTTGTTGTGGACGCAGGTTATTGCAAACTCAAGGTATTTCAACGCTTCAACCATCTTCTGACGACTGTAATCCCTTAACATGTTTTAATCTGACTATTAATCGTTACATTTATTCACAGGTGTTCAATCCTCGTATTGGAATGGATGCTCTGCAAGTGTACCCTATAAGCCAAGCGAATGCAAACCAGCGTTCTGGTAGAGCGGGTCGTACAGGACCAGGACAGTGTTACAGGTACGGTAATCCCTCATATATCGCGGTTAATGTAGACCAGACATGGCCGCGATAATGGAAAAATCGCAAAGTAGGGTTACCCCTATTATAACTTTTTTTTTTCTAAAGTGCTGAGTCCTAGTAGCAAGAGTGGCTTAAGAGTTTCAACGTGGATTTTCACATTTTTATAAACTTTAAAAAATATATATATATATATTTAAATAATTAATAAAAAATTGCCAAGTAATGAATTCGCGATAAGTGAAGACGTGGTAATCAAGGGATTACTGTATTGCTCTATTTTCTTAACTGCAGTAAAGATATAGACTTCGATGAAGTGCTAAATTATGCAAGCATACATTTCCACCCAGGCTCTACACTCAGAGTGCCTATAAGAATGAGATGCTGACCACCACCATACCAGAGATTCAGCGGACCAATCTGGCCAATGTGGTCCTGCTGTTGAAGTCGCTGGGTGTTCAGGATTTGCTGCTTTTTCACTTCATGGATCCCCCACCCGAAGACAACATGCTCAACTCCATGTACCAGCTCTGGATCCTGGGTGCTCTGGATAATACTGGTGGGTCAAATGGCTCATCAATCTGTGAATAATCAAGTTTTAGTCCCATTGACTCCCAATCCATTTGAATTGGGAGGAGGTGGCAGTTCAAATGAATTGGACGTCAGTATTAACTTGTTACAATGAGTTTGCAATGCTCATAATAGAAGATTAATTAAGGGAATTTAATATTTTGAGTGTTGTCTACAGACAATTTTAAACAAGCCTGCATGATTTCGTCGACAGTTTAGCCAGTGAACTAATTGCCTGGTAACAGATCCAGTATTTAATTTAGCTGCTTTGGGCCTCAATTGAGTCTCGTCCTTAGCCATATTCTGAGGATTTCTGGATTTAGGGATAACGAAGGACTTTTGATGATTCCCTGTATGGTGTGTTAACAGCAGATTATCTATGATTAAGGTTTACCTGCTCCAAACTGGCTGCTCAGCTTCTTTCTCAGAATAAGCTCCTTAGACTCTGTCATCCAATCATCCAAATCAGAACTGGCAAAGTTTTTTGATCTTGTTCTTTCCACTGGCTTTGAGTATTTAGAACGGTCAATTCATCCTACTGTCATATACTGATGAAGTGTTTTTATGCTGCCCTCTCCTCATGCTATGCAATCTTCTGTTGGAAAATAAGCTTTTAGCCCATCCACCATACACCTCATTATTCCTTATGTGTGACTTCATCACTGCTCTCAGGTTCTCTAACGCCGACCGGCCGCATGATGGTGGAGTTTCCTCTCGACCCGGCGTTGTCCAAGATGCTGATTGTGTCCTGCGACATGGGCTGCAGCGCCGACATCCTCATCGTCGTTTCCATGCTCTCTGTGCCGGCCATTTTTTACAGACCTAAGGTTTGACCCCCTTGGGTTTTTACACCTTTTGTCGCATTTTGTCATTTTTCCCTTTACGGTAGACTCGTTGCTAACGTATGACTACACTGTATATGCATCTGTAGGGTCGTGAGGAAGAGAGCGACCAGGTCAGGGAGAAGTTCTCGGTGCCAGAGAGTGACCACCTGACGTACCTTAACGTCTACACGCAGTGGAAAAACAACAATTATTCCAGCATATGGTGCAACGATCACTTCATTCACACCAAGGCCATGCGCAAGGTTGGAATGTCATGTTTTCAATTTGTTTGACTTGAATTTTTTGAGCATCAGAGTAATAGCTGTGCTTTAAAGTTCCATTAGTTTTTACTACTGCCAGAGATGAGATGTTTGGCTGTGCGATTAAATGTTTGTACAATTATTTTTTATAGGTCATTCTCAGCTGTGACATTTAATCGAACATATGTATGTGCAAATAAGACTATAGTTTGACAAATTTGGAACAATAGGTCAAAGTTGAAAATATTGGTAGCTTTCTTACATTGTGTGAAAGAGACCATTACTCATCTGATCTACAAAAATACTAAAGTCCACTGACTCGCGAAAGTTGTCCTTGTTTTGCAAATGATATTCTCACACTGTGTTGTTGTATGGCAGGTGCGTGAGGTTCGCTCCCAATTAAAAGACATCATGGTACAGCAGAGGATGAACTTAATGTCATGCGGGTCAGACTGGGACATCATCAGAAAGTGCATCTGCGCCGCTTACTTCCATCAGGCTGCCAAGCTCAAGGTTTTTTTTTTTTTTTTCATTCTATTTGGCGTATTTACTTACAGAACGTAGTAGAAAATGGCCACTGCTAATGTAATGCACGGCTTGTTTGACTCCAGGGTATCGGTGAATACGTGAATGTGAGGACAGGTATGCCATGTCACCTTCACCCCACCAGCTCCCTCTTTGGAATGGGCTACACCCCCGACTACATCATCTACCACGAGCTAGTCATGACCACCAAGGTGAAACCTTTGAGCTGGACTAAAAAGGCTTACATCATTGTTGATGTGGTTTTAACTTGTATGTTGGTCTTGTAGGAGTACATGCAGTGTGTAACAGCAGCAGACGGGGAGTGGCTGGCAGAACTGGGACCCATGTTTTACAGCATCAAACATGCTGGGAGAAGCAGACAGGTAAGGCTGCATTTTTTTTGTGAGTTACAGAAGTAAAAAAGATCTCTATTTCATGAAGGATATAAATTAATTACTTCGTTCCAACTTAAAAATGTCTCAAATGTTCATGCGACACAGGCTTAGTAAAAGAACATTTTAGCCCATTTGTTCATAATCACGGTTTTCGACACAAATGCCTCATTCATTACCAATTGCACATTCAACCTAAAACATTGACACTGTTCATTCAATTGTCGCGGTCATTGGTTAACACCCACATGTAATCTTCCAATCACTCTCATTGGCTTTCACCTAAGCCCTGAAAAGACCATTTTGACCCAAAAAATGTGTTCATTCCCTGCCAACTCCCCCTTTCAAGTGGATGTGACGTGTAGCACCGTCATTGGCAGCCAATGAGTTAAAAAGTCAATTTGGTCTTCTCAAAAGCTTGAGTTAAATGACTCTTTTTTTCCCACCCCCTCTCCCAGAGCTCTCTATTGTTCCTCTAATAGCTTTTGTCTGTTTGCGTCGCCTCCAGGAAAACCGTCGGCGAGCTAAGGAGGAAATCAACAACATGGAAGAAGAGATGGTGTTGGCTGAACAGCAGCTACGAAGCCGTCGCGAAGAGAACGACCGAAAGAACACCGGCATAGTCAAGTGAGTGACCCGCCGGTGTCAACCCACCTGCCCATTCTTTATGCACAACAAAGATAGTAGCGCGCTTCATTTACCACCCTGGCCTCGTCTCCGCCCCTCCCTCTCATTGGACTCTCTCACTCTTCATGATGAGCTTTTCTCACCTCTGGTCCCCGCAGGCGAGACAAAAAGAAATAATATTGACTCCGAGTTGACCCCCATTACTGCAGCAATTTGAATTGGGTGGCAGCAGAGCACGGAATACAGGGGGAACCATCATTTTTAAATTAGATCCCCAAAATTAATTTCACACCCATTCCCGGGTTTTACAGATAGAAAAAGGCTTTTAAAGACATGTTTAAAAACTAACTTTCTCGTTAATTAATTCGGCAGTTTATCTACATTGTGTAAGCGCGCCGGTGTGAAATCTGCCAAAAATAATCACACTCGAGGAAAGGGATTAGAATGAGATTTAGGTAGCAAGTGGGATGTGTGATAATGACTGCAGTGGGATCTCCGGGGTCTCGACGGCCTCATCATCCCACTGCTGCTGAGTGACCCACTCTTTTCTCTTGGTTTATTCATTTAAGAAACTGAAAAGTACCGTATTTTCCAGACTATGCGCGTTAGAGTAAAAAACATGCAGCCCAAAAATGTGCGTTAGGGTCCCTGAATGCTAATTATAATGTAAGTTATCTTCAGATTAGCAAGATAAAACATTAGGCCAAAGTCATTTTGTCAGACATGTCCATTTTAATTTGTTGAAAATAATGTTCACTTTTCCATCTGCGTGTGTATCGCAAGGTTATTAATGTCACACATTTCAGGCCGTTTTCACAGCCGCTGCTATAACTTACATTTCTAAGGCAAATGTTTATCCTCTCAAGTTTCATATCTTCCTTCTTTTGGTTCCTCAGAAATCTGAAAACTCTGTGGGGATTCATGTAGCTTTAAAAATTACCTCTGAAAGGTTGAAAAAGCACATCAAGCCATACAAAAACAAGAATGTAAAATTAAAACTTACCTATAACTTAATGAATGCAATAAAAAAACTCAAAGCAATAATATTTTCTAACCAGTTTTGGTGGTTTGATTCAAATTGAACTAAAACAGGCTAAGCCATAAAAGTTTTATTTTTTGTTACTCCTACCTTATGTTCTATGGAATTCTATTAAATCTCACGAGGAGAGGTTGGTGTGTGGTTGTCAGGTGTGTGCGATTAAAGAAGATGGATGACACTCTCAGAGTGAGGCTTCATCCACTCGTCCTTTCACTCTCATTGCTCCCTGATGGACTGGCGTTCTCGCTGATCCATCCGCTCTCCCTCTTCTCATTTTCCTCACTCATCTTGTGTGACATTGGTCCCAATCATCCTCACGCAACTTGTGGCTTCTCTGTGCCTTAGGTCGTTGAGAATCTGCACACCGGGGAGACGTGAAGAGGCCCCCATGACACCCCGACGTACTCCTTCCAGATTTGGATTGTGATGGCAGCTGGCGTATTAAGGAGGAGAACCTGCAGTTCACATACACACCAATAGGGAGAGAACTTGTATAAGATAAGGACCATTAAAATATCCTCTTACTGCCTCTTTTTTTTTTTAAAAAAGAGTCCTTCACTCACACTCAAAAGAAAAAAAATCCAGAATGTTAATATTAAAGTACAAACCTACATTAGGAAGAAGCCAGGTCTTCATTTATCTTGTTTCTATGTTGGTGGTACTGAGGTGACCACGTCCTGGGTAGTTGTCCTTAAAGAGCTGCATCACCCTCGCCAGCATTATTTACATCTTTGCAATCATGCAAAATGTTCTCCCATAGTCACGCTCAGGCTTGCTTCACATGCAAAGTTACCTTTGCATACATTTTTTCTAGCCTCAGTTTCTGCAAGGTAAGAGAGTTTTGCAGCACATCACATTGTGAATATCAGCGATAATACTTTTACAAATACTACTCCATGTTCCATTTCTGTATGTCTTAAAATGGTCATCTCAAAAGTACCCCCCACTCTACCATTTTTAAGGATATGTGTTTATTGTAGAATAATAAATTACAATATTTTATCATCTAAGGTCAAGAGAGTTTTGATCCCATTTTGTGTCTAATTAACCTTTTTAAGAACAGTCGTTACTACACAAGAGTTATTAGCTTAACCTCATTCACTGCCACCACTGGTTATGTTCAACTCAAATGGCTTGAGAAACCCTATTCATTGAAATTGCAAATGGGCACTAAAACAACTTATCTTATTTTCTGGAACACTATCCTAATTAGGGTCGCAGAGGGGTGCTGGAGCCTATCCCAGCTGACTCCGGGCCAGAGGCAGGAGACACCCTGAATCAATGGCCGGCCGATCGCAGGGCACAAGGTGACGGGCAACCATGCACACTCACACTCATACCTAGGGGCAATTTAGAGTATCCAACCAGCCTACCATGCATGTATTTGGAATGTGGGGGGAAAACCAGAGTACCTACAGGAAACCCACGCAGGCCCAGAGAGACCATGCAAACTCTACACGTGGACACGACCTGGATTTGAACCCAGGATCCCAGAGCTGTGAGGCGGTCGCGCTAACCACTTGCTCCACCGGGCCACCCCTATAACAACTTGAGCACTTACAAATATTGAATTTGCGTTTGCTCTTAGCACCATTGTGACTCTAATAAGGAATCATGTTGAAAATGGCTTGATAGATGGCCGTATTGTGACAAGCGAGCAAAACCGATCACGGGGAAACAAAAAGTTGCGCTCTGTCCATTACCTCCAAAATATGTCAGTCATCTATCTCCATGAGTGATGTGAGCCTTTGAAGGCCTTCAGCTGCATCAGATGTCAGTGCACTTCAGACGAAGAGCTCGCCTTCACGTGGGAGGATCATGTGCGGGCCTGCATGTGTAACTTCAGGTCAGAAGATTGTTGAACAAAAAGGCTGCGCTGACATCTCTTGATGTGTCTCGACAGATTCCGCTTAACTTGCACGCATCTCCTTGGACCTAAAACAAACTTCAAATGGTCATTTTCCCAGCAGCCCCTTCTTCTCGTCCCCTGATTGACTGTCTCTAGCTTGCGCTCATGCAAATGAGCGTGGTGATGATGAGAGGCTTCCTCTCTCCATTTTCCCGGTGGGCTTGATTGGGAATGGCAGGCCTGTAAGATGGACCGAGGCAACTTTAATGAGACAAACGCAAGCTTACGGGCTGACATTTGGAAATAGTCGGCGTGAACGACATCGTCAGCAGTCACCTTTTCCGCAAAGCTCTGTGAGGAGTCCCCATAATGATGGAGGGAATGAAGATAGATAGCCAAGGATTAGGTAGAGAGGCCACACCTCCTTAATTGCTTCCTCTGCCACACCTGAAATCAAGACATTTGATTGGACACAGGGATTACATGAACACATGCGGTTAAATTGATGCTGTTAGGCAAAGTGATATTGGTAATTTTGGTGATTTCTCCACTTATTCAACTTTAACAATGCCTCACTTATGTGTGTTTCTGGAACAATATTACCTGTATGTGTTTTTTCAACTATAACTGAATGGCATATTTTCACAATTCAAGGTTAAGTAAACTTGTTTTTCAGATTTGGCAGGTACAGGATCACAAGTGAGGATTCTAGTCACCAATGTCAAGGCATGAAGCGCTGTTTTAATTAACTGCTGCAGAATGAGAGGTTTGGTGGCTGCCGCGTGGGTTCTGTTGCCTGTAAATGAAGAGACTTCTGGGATGCAATTACAATCCAAGGCTGCATTAGGAGCACAGCGGGTCCGGTGGAAACCTCAGCCCCCCGTCTTTCGCCCCCTGTCGCCCTGCAGGAAACAGCCTTCACTTGATTGAATTTTCAATGTTACGTGTACCTTCCCTCCCAAAAACACATCCCTCCTTCTAGTCTAGACGCCCACATGTGGTTCAGAATAAAACATAGGCACCGTTCTACTGGTTTTGTATAGACTTAAGAAATAAAATCCTTACTATCCAGGGTCTTTTTTAATGGAAAAAAACCTTACTATACAGTCTGTTTTTTTATGAAACAAGCCTTACTATACATGGTCATTTTTTTATGAAAGAAAAGCTTTAATTTACATGGTCTGGTTTTTAATGAAAAAAGCCTTACTACAGTTAGACTTTTTTTATTTTATTAAAAAACTGACTATGTATAGTAAAGCTTTTTTCATAAACAATAACCATTAATAGTAAGGCTTTTTTTCTTTAAAAAATGACAATAGAAAATAAGGCTGTTTTTTTTCATTAAAAATGACCATGTAAAGCAAGGGTTTTTTTACATACAAAAAATGACCATGTATAGTAAGGCTTTTTTCATTTAAAAAATAACCATGTATAGTAAGGCTTTTTTCCCTAAAAAAAATAACCATGTATACTAAGGCTTATTTTTTTCTAAAAAAATGACCACGTATACAAAGAATAATTTTTCATGTACACAATGTCATTCAAAAATAATTTTAAAAAAACCCTTACTATTCATGATCGTTTTTATAAACTATACAATGTCTTTTTAATTAAAAAAAAGCCTTACTATACAATGTATAGTAAGGCTTTTTTCATAAAAAAACGACATAGTATAGTAAGGCTTTATTTTCATAAAAAAGACCATGTATAGTAAGGCTTTTTTATTTAAAAATGACCAAGTATACTATACTTGGTCATTTTTAAATAAAAAAGCCTTACTATACATGGTCTTTTTTATGAAAATAAAGCCTTACTATACTATGTCGTTTTTTTAATGAAAAAAGCCTTACTATACTATGCCGTTTTTTATGAAAAAAGCCTCACTATACTATGTCGTTTTTTTTAACGAAAAAAGCCTTACTATACTATGTCATTTTTTACGAAAAAAGCCTTATTATACTATGTCATTTTTTTTACGAAAAAAGGCTTACTATACTATGTCGTTTTTTTACGAAAGAGCCTTACTATACTATGTCGTTTTTTAAGAAAAAAAGCGTTACTATACTATGACATTTTTTAAGAAAAAAAGGCTTACTATACTATGTCGTTTTTTAAGAAGAAAGCCTTACTATACTATGTTGTTTTTTAAGAAGAAAGCCTTACTATACTATGTTGTTTCTTAAGAAAAAAAGCCTTACTATATACTATGTTGTTTCTTACGAAAAAAGGCTTTACTATACTATGTTGTTTCTTACGAAAAAGCCTTACTATTCTGTGTCGCTAATTTTGAGAAAAAAAGCCTTACTATATTATGTCATTTTTTTAATAAAAAAAGCCTTAATATACTGTGTCGTTTTTTAAATAAAAAGCCTTACTATTCTATGTTGTTTTTTTAATAAAAAGGCTTACTATACTATGTCGCTTTTAAAATAAAAATGCCTTACTATACTGTGTCGCTTTTAACGAAAAAAGCCTTACTATACTATGTCGTTTTAAACGGAAAAAGGCTTACTTTACTATGTTGTTTTTTACGAAAAAAGCCTTACTATACTATGTCGTTTTTTTTACGAAAAAAGCCTTACTATACTATGTCATTTTTTTACGAAAAAAGCCTTACTATACTATGTCGTTTCTTACGAAAAAGCCTTACTACACTATGTCGTTAATTTTGAGAAAAAAGCCTTACTATACTATGTCGTTAATTTTGAGAAAAAAGCCTTACTATACTATGTCGTTAATTTTGAGAAAAAAGCCTTACTATACTATGTCGTTTTTTAAATAAAAAGCCTTACTATACTATGTCGTTTTTTTAATAAAAAAGCCTTAATATACTATGTCGTTTTTTTAATAAAAAGGCTTACTATACTATGTCGTTTTTTTAAGAAGAAAGCCTTACTATACTATGTCGTTTTTTACGAAAAAAGCCTTACTATACTATGTCGTTTTTTAAGAAAAAAAGCCTTACTATACTATGTCGTTTCTTACGAAAAAGGCCTTACTATACTATGTCGTTTCTTACGAAAAAAGCCTTACTATACTACGTCGTTAATTTTGAGAAAAAAGCCTTACAATACTATGTCGTTTTTTAAATAAAAAAGCCTTAATATACTATGTCGTTTTTTTACGAAAAAAGCCTTACTATACTATGTCGTTTTTTTTACGAAAAAAGCCTTACTATACTATTTCGTTTTTAAGAAAAAAAGCCTTACTATACTATGTCGCTTTTAACGAAAAAAGCCTTACTATACTATGTCGTTTTTTTACGAAAAAAAGCCTTACTATACTATTTCGTTTTTAAGAAAAAAAGCCTTACTATACTATGTTGCTTTTAACGAAAAAAGCCTTACTATACTATGTCGTTTTTTACGAAAAAAGCCTTACTATACTATGTCGTTTTTTAAGAAAAAAAGCCTTACTATACTATGTCGTTTCTTAGGAAAAAGGCCTTACTATACTATGTCGTTTTTTACGGAAAAAGCCTTACTTTACTCTTGTTTTTTTACGAAAAAAAAGCCTTACTATACTATGTCGTTTTTTTTACGAAAAAAGCCCTACTATACTATGTCGTTTCTTACGAAAAAGCCTTACTATACTATGTCGTTAATTTTGAGAAAAAAGCCTTACTATACTATGTCGTTTTTTAAATAAAAAATACTTAATATACTATGTCATTTTTTAAATAAAAAGCCTTACTATACTATGTCGTTTTTTTAATTTAAAAGCCTTAATATACTATGTCGTTTTTTTTATAAAAAGGCTTACTATACTATGTCGTTTTTTAAGAAGAAAGCCTTACTAAACTATGTCGTTTTTTACGAAAAAAGCCTTACTATACTATGTCGTTTTTTTAAGAAGAAAGCCTTACTAAACTATGTCGTTTTTTACGAAAAAAGCCTTACTATACTATGTCGTTTTTTAAGAAAAAAAGCCTTACTATACTATGTCGTTTCTTACGAAAAAGGCCTTACTATACTATGTCGTTTCTTACGAAAAAAGCCTTAATATACTATGTCGTTAATTTTGAGAAAAAAGCCTTAAAATACTATGTCGTTTTTTAAATAAAAAAGCCTTAATATACTATGTCGTTTTTTTACGAAAAAAGCCTTACTATACTATGTCGTTTTTTTACGAAAAAAGCCTTACTATACTATGTCGTTTTTTTTTTACGGAAAAAGCCTTACTATACCAAGTAATTTTGTAAGAAAAAAGCCTTACTATACTATGTCGTTTTTTACAAAAAAAGCCTTACTATACTATGTCGTTTTTTAAGAAAAAAAGCCTTACTATACTATGTCGTTTCTTACGAAAAAAGCCTTACTATACTATGTCGTTAATTTTGAGAAAAAAGCCTTACTATAATATGTCGTTTTTTAAATAAAAAAGACTTAATATACTATGTCATTTTTTTAAATAAAAAGCCTTACTATACTATGTCGTTTTTTTTAATAAAAAAGCCTTAATATACTATGTGGTTTTTTTAATAGAAAGGCTTACTATACTATGTCGTTTTTTACGAAAAAAGCCTTACTATACTATTTCGTTTTTAAGAAAAAAAGCCTTACTATACTATGTCGCTTTTAACGAAAAAAGCCTTACTATACTATGTCGTTTTTTTTTACTAAAAAGCCTTACTATACTATGTAATTTTGTAAGAAAAAAGCCTTACTATACTATGTCGTTTTTTAAGAAAAAAAGCCTTACTATACTATGTCATTTTTTACGAAAAAGGCCAACTATACTATGTCGTTTTTTTTACAGAAAAAGCCTTACTATACTATTTCGTTTTTTAAGAAAAAAGCCTCACTATACTATGTCGTTTTTTACGAAAAAAGCCTTACTTTACTATGTCGTTTTTTAAGAAAAAAGCCTTACTATACTATGTCATTTTTTTACGAAAAAAGCCCTACTATACTATGTCGTTTTTTATGAAAAAAGCCTTACTACACTATTTCGTTTTTAAGAAAAAAAGCCTTACTATACTATGTCGCTTTTAACGAAAAAAGCCTTACTTTACTCTTGATTTTTACGAAAAAAGCCTTACTATACTATGTCGTTTTTTAAGAAGAAAGCCTTACTATACTATGTCGTTTTTTTTAAGAAGAAAGCCTTACTATACTATGTCGTTTTTTACTATACTATGTCGTTTTTTAAGAAAAAAAGCCTTACTATACTATGTCGTTTCTTACGAAAAAAGCCTTACTATACTATGTCGTTAATTTTGAGAAAAAAGCCTTACAATACTATGTCGTTTTTTAAATAAAAAAGCCTTAATATACTACGTCGTTTTTTTACGAAAAAAGCCTTACTATACTATGTCGTTTTTTTTACGAAAAAAGCCTTACTATGCTATTTCGTTTTTAAGAAAAAAAGCCTTACTATACTATGTCGCTTTTAACGAAAAAAGCCTTACTATACTATGTCGTTTTTTTACGAAAAAAGCCTTACTATACTATGTCGTTTTTTTAACGAAAAAAGCCTTACTATACTATGTAATTTTGTAAGAAAAAAGCCTTACTATACTATGTCGTTTTTTACGAAAAAAGCCTTACTATACTATGTCGTTTTTTAAGAAAAAAAGCCTTACTATACTATGTCATTTTTTACGAAAAAAGGCCAACTATACTATGTCGTTTTTTTTACAGTAAAAGCCTTACTATACTATTTCGTTTTTTAAGAAAAAAGCCTTACTATACTATGTCGTTTTTTACGAAAAAAGCCTTACTATACTATGTCGTTTTTTAAGAAAAAAAGCCTTACTATACTATGTCATTTTTTACGAAAAAAGGCCAACTATACTATGTCGTTTTTTTTTTACAGAAAAAGCCTTACTATACTATGTCGTTTTTTAAGAAAAAAGCCTTACTATACTATGTTGTTTTTTAAGAAAAAAGCCTTACTATACTATGTCGTTTTTTATGAAAAAAGCCTTACTATACTATGTCATTTTTTAATGAAAAAAGCCTTACTATACTATTTCGTTTTTAAGAAAAAAAGCCTTACTATACCATGTCGCTTTTAACGAAAAAAGCCTTACTATACTATGTCGTTTTTTTACGAAAAAAGCCTTACTATACTATGTCGTTTTTTACGGAAAAAGCCTTACTTTACTCTTGTTTTTTACGAAAAAAAACCTTACTATACTATGTCGTTTTTTAAGAAAAAAGCCTTACTATACTATGTCGTTTTTTTTACAGAAAAAAGCCTTACTATACTATTTCGTTTTTTAAGAAAAAAAGCCTTACTATACTATGTCGTTTTGTAAGAAAAAAAGCCTTACTATACTATGTCCTTTTGTAAGAAAAAAGCCTTACTATACTGTCATTTTTTACGAAAAAAGGCTTACTATACTATGTCGTTTTTTTTTACAGAAAAAGCCTTACTATACTATTTCGTTTTTTAAGAAAAAAAGCCTTACTATACTATGTCCTTTTTTAAGAAAAAAGCCTTACTATACTATGTCATTTTTTTACGAAAAAAGCCTTACTATACTATGTCGTTTTTTTATGAAAAAAGCCTTACTATACTATTTCGTTTTTAAGAAAAAAAGCCTTACTATACTATGTCGCTTTTAACGAAAAAAGCCTTACTATACTATGTCGTTTTTTTACGAAAAAAGCCTTACTATACTATGTCCTTTTGTACGAAAAAAGCCTAACTATACTATGTCGTTTTTTTACGGAAAAAGCCTTACTTTACTCTTGTTTTTTACGAAAAAAGCCTTACTATACTATGTCATTTTTTTAACGAAAAAAGCCCTACTATACTATGTCGTTTTTTACGAAAAAAGCCTTACTATACTATGTCGTTTTTTAAGAAAAAAAGCCTTACTATACTATGTCGTTTCTTACGAAAAAAGCCTTACTATACTATGTCGTTTTTTAAATAAAAAATACTTAATATACTATGTCATTTTTTAAAATAAAAAGCCTTACTATACTATGCCGTTTTTAAAATAAAAAAGCCTTAATATACCATGTCGTTTTTTTAATAAAAAGGCTTACTATACTATGTCGTTTTTTTAAGAAGAAAGCCTTACTATACTATGTCGTTTTTTTACGAAAAAAGCCTTACTATACTATGTCGTTTCTTACGAAAAAGGCCTTATTATACTATGTCGTTTTTTACGGAAAAAGCCTTACTTTACTCTTGCTTTTTAAGAAAAAAAAAGCCTTACTATACTATGTTTTTTTTTTTTACGAAAAAAGCCCTACAATACTATGTCATTTTTTACGAAAAAAGCCTTACTATACTATGTCGTTTTTTAAGAAAAAAAGCCTTACTATACTATGTCGTTTTTTTAAGAAGAAAGCCTTACTATACTATGTCGTTTTTTACGAAAAAAGCCTTACTATACTATGTCGTTTTTTAAGAAAAAAAGCCTTACTATACTATGTCGTTTCTTACGAAAAAAGCCTTACTATACTATGTCGTTTCTTACGAAAAAGCCTTACTATACTATGTCGTTAATTTTGAGAAAAAAAGCCTTACTATACTATGTCGTTTTTTAAATAAAAAACACTTAATATACTATGTCATTTTTTTAAATAAAAAGCCTTACTATACTATGTCGTTTTTTTAATAAAAAAAGCCTTAATATACTATGTCGTTTTTTAATAAAAAGGCTTACTATACTATGTCGTTTTTTAAGAAGAAAGCCTTACTATACTATGTCGTTTTTTTAAGAAGAAAGCCTTACTATACTATGTCGTTTTTTACGAAAAAAGCCTTACTATACTATGTCGTTTCTTACGAAAAAGGCCTTACTATACTATGTCGTTTCTTACGAAAAAAGCCTTACTAAACTATGTCGTTTTTTACGAAAAAAGCCTTACTATACTATGTCGTTTTTTTAAGAAGAAAGCCTTACTAAACTATGTCGTTTTTTACGAAAAAAGCCTTACTATACTATGTCGTTTTTTAAGAAAAAAAGCCTTACTATACTATGTCGTTTCTTACGAAAAAGGCCTTACTATACTATGTCGTTTCTTACGAAAAAAGCCTTAATATACTATGTCGTTAATTTTGAGAAAAAAGCCTTAAAATACTATGTCGTTTTTTAAATAAAAAAGCCTTAATATACTATGTCGTTTTTTTACGAAAAAAGCCTTACTATACTATGTCGTTTTTTTACGAAAAAAGCCTTACTATACTATGTCGTTTTTTTTTTACGGAAAAAGCCTTACTATACCAAGTAATTTTGTAAGAAAAAAGCCTTACTATACTATGTCGTTTTTTACAAAAAAAGCCTTACTATACTATGTCGTTTTTTAAGAAAAAAAGCCTTACTATACTATGTCGTTTCTTACGAAAAAAGCCTTACTATACTATGTCGTTAATTTTGAGAAAAAAGCCTTACTATAATATGTCGTTTTTTAAATAAAAAAGACTTAATATACTATGTCATTTTTTTAAATAAAAAGCCTTACTATACTATGTCGTTTTTTTAATAAAAAAGCCTTAATATACTATGTGGTTTTTTTAATAGAAAGGCTTACTATACTATGTCGTTTTTTACGAAAAAAGCCTTACTATACTATTTCGTTTTTAAGAAAAAAAGCCTTACTATACTATGTCGCTTTTAACGAAAAAAGCCTTACTATACTATGTCGTTTTTTTTTACTAAAAAGCCTTACTATACTATGTAATTTTGTAAGAAAAAAGCCTTACTATACTATGTCGTTTTTTAAGAAAAAAAGCCTTACTATACTATGTCATTTTTTACGAAAAAGGCCAACTATACTATGTCGTTTTTTTTACAGAAAAAGCCTTACTATACTATTTCGTTTTTTAAGAAAAAAGCCTCACTATACTATGTCGTTTTTTACGAAAAAAGCCTTACTTTACTATGTCGTTTTTTAAGAAAAAAGCCTTACTATACTATGTCATTTTTTTACGAAAAAAGCCCTACTATACTATGTCGTTTTTTATGAAAAAAGCCTTACTACACTATTTCGTTTTTAAGAAAAAAAGCCTTACTATACTATGTCGCTTTTAACGAAAAAAGCCTTACTTTACTCTTGATTTTTACGAAAAAAGCCTTACTATACTATGTCGTTTTTTAAGAAGAAAGCCTTACTATACTATGTCGTTTTTTTTAAGAAGAAAGCCTTACTATACTATGTCGTTTTTTACTATACTATGTCGTTTTTTAAGAAAAAAAGCCTTACTATACTATGTCGTTTCTTACGAAAAAAGCCTTACTATACTATGTCGTTAATTTTGAGAAAAAAGCCTTACAATACTATGTCGTTTTTTAAATAAAAAAGCCTTAATATACTACGTCGTTTTTTTACGAAAAAAGCCTTACTATACTATGTCGTTTTTTTTACGAAAAAAGCCTTACTATGCTATTTCGTTTTTAAGAAAAAAAGCCTTACTATACTATGTCGCTTTTAACGAAAAAAGCCTTACTATACTATGTCGTTTTTTTACGAAAAAAGCCTTACTATACTATGTCGTTTTTTTAACGAAAAAAGCCTTACTATACTATGTAATTTTGTAAGAAAAAAGCCTTACTATACTATGTCGTTTTTTACGAAAAAAGCCTTACTATACTATGTCGTTTTTTAAGAAAAAAAGCCTTACTATACTATGTCATTTTTTACGAAAAAAGGCCAACTATACTATGTCGTTTTTTTTACAGTAAAAGCCTTACTATACTATTTCGTTTTTTAAGAAAAAAGCCTTACTATACTATGTCGTTTTTTACGAAAAAAGCCTTACTATACTATGTCGTTTTTTAAGAAAAAAAGCCTTACTATACTATGTCATTTTTTACGAAAAAAGGCCAACTATACTATGTCGTTTTTTTTTTACAGAAAAAGCCTTACTATACTATGTCGTTTTTTAAGAAAAAAGCCTTACTATACTATGTTGTTTTTTAAGAAAAAAGCCTTACTATACTATGTCGTTTTTTATGAAAAAAGCCTTACTATACTATGTCATTTTTTAATGAAAAAAGCCTTACTATACTATTTCGTTTTTAAGAAAAAAAGCCTTACTATACCATGTCGCTTTTAACGAAAAAAGCCTTACTATACTATGTCGTTTTTTTACGAAAAAAGCCTTACTATACTATGTCGTTTTTTACGGAAAAAGCCTTACTTTACTCTTGTTTTTTACGAAAAAAAACCTTACTATACTATGTCGTTTTTTAAGAAAAAAGCCTTACTATACTATGTCGTTTTTTTTACAGAAAAAAGCCTTACTATACTATTTCGTTTTTTAAGAAAAAAAGCCTTACTATACTATGTCGTTTTGTAAGAAAAAAAGCCTTACTATACTATGTCCTTTTGTAAGAAAAAAGCCTTACTATACTGTCATTTTTTACGAAAAAAGGCTTACTATACTATGTCGTTTTTTTTTACAGAAAAAGCCTTACTATACTATTTCGTTTTTTAAGAAAAAAAGCCTTACTATACTATGTCCTTTTTTAAGAAAAAAGCCTTACTATACTATGTCATTTTTTTACGAAAAAAGCCTTACTATACTATGTCGTTTTTTTATGAAAAAAGCCTTACTATACTATTTCGTTTTTAAGAAAAAAAGCCTTACTATACTATGTCGCTTTTAACGAAAAAAGCCTTACTATACTATGTCGTTTTTTTACGAAAAAAGCCTTACTATACTATGTCCTTTTGTACGAAAAAAGCCTAACTATACTATGTCGTTTTTTTACGGAAAAAGCCTTACTTTACTCTTGTTTTTTACGAAAAAAGCCTTACTATACTATGTCATTTTTTTAACGAAAAAAGCCCTACTATACTATGTCGTTTTTTACGAAAAAAGCCTTACTATACTATGTCGTTTTTTAAGAAAAAAAGCCTTACTATACTATGTCGTTTCTTACGAAAAAAGCCTTACTATACTATGTCGTTTTTTAAATAAAAAATACTTAATATACTATGTCATTTTTTAAAATAAAAAGCCTTACTATACTATGCCGTTTTTAAAATAAAAAAGCCTTAATATACCATGTCGTTTTTTTAATAAAAAGGCTTACTATACTATGTCGTTTTTTTAAGAAGAAAGCCTTACTATACTATGTCGTTTTTTTACGAAAAAAGCCTTACTATACTATGTCGTTTCTTACGAAAAAGGCCTTATTATACTATGTCGTTTTTTACGGAAAAAGCCTTACTTTACTCTTGCTTTTTAAGAAAAAAAAAGCCTTACTATACTATGTTTTTTTTTTTTACGAAAAAAGCCCTACAATACTATGTCATTTTTTAAGAAAAAAAGCCTTACTATACTATGTCCTTTTTTAAGAAAAAAGCCTTACTATACTATGTCATTTTTTTACGAAAAAAGCCTTACTATACTATGTCGTTTTTTTATGAAAAAAGCCTTACTATACTATTTCGTTTTTAAGAAAAAAAGCCTTACTATACTATGTCGCTTTTAACGAAAAAAGCCTTACTATACTATGTCGTTTTTTTACGAAAAAAGCCTTACTATACTATGTCCTTTTGTACGAAAAAAGCCTAACTATACTATGTCGTTTTTTTACGGAAAAAGCCTTACTTTACTCTTGTTTTTTACGAAAAAAGCCTTACTATACTATGTCATTTTTTTAACGAAAAAAGCCCTACTATACTATGTCGTTTTTTACGAAAAAAGCCTTACTATACTATGTCGTTTTTTAAGAAAAAAAGCCTTACTATACTATGTCGTTTCTTACGAAAAAAGCCTTACTATACTATGTCGTTTTTTAAATAAAAAATACTTAATATACTATGTCATTTTTTAAAATAAAAAGCCTTACTATACTATGCCGTTTTTAAAATAAAAAAGCCTTAATATACCATGTCGTTTTTTTAATAAAAAGGCTTACTATACTATGTCGTTTTTTTAAGAAGAAAGCCTTACTATACTATGTCGTTTTTTTACGAAAAAAGCCTTACTATACTATGTCGTTTCTTACGAAAAAGGCCTTATTATACTATGTCGTTTTTTACGGAAAAAGCCTTACTTTACTCTTGCTTTTTAAGAAAAAAAAAGCCTTACTATACTATGTTTTTTTTTTTTACGAAAAAAGCCCTACAATACTATGTCATTTTTTACGAAAAAAGCCTTACTATACTATGTCGTTTTTTAAGAAAAAAAGCCTTACTATACTATGTCGTTTTTTTAAGAAGAAAGCCTTACTATACTATGTCGTTTTTTACGAAAAAAGCCTTACTATACTATGTCGTTTTTTAAGAAAAAAAGCCTTACTATACTATGTCGTTTCTTACGAAAAAAGCCTTACTATACTATGTCGTTTCTTACGAAAAAGCCTTACTATACTATGTCGTTAATTTTGAGAAAAAAAGCCTTACTATACTATGTCGTTTTTTAAATAAAAAACACTTAATATACTATGTCATTTTTTTAAATAAAAAGCCTTACTATACTATGTCGTTTTTTTAATAAAAAAAGCCTTAATATACTATGTCGTTTTTTAATAAAAAGGCTTACTATACTATGTCGTTTTTTAAGAAGAAAGCCTTACTATACTATGTCGTTTTTTTAAGAAGAAAGCCTTACTATACTATGTCGTTTTTTACGAAAAAAGCCTTACTATACTATGTCGTTTCTTACGAAAAAGGCCTTACTATACTATGTCGTTTCTTACGAAAAAAGCCTTACTATACTATGTCGTTTCTTACGAAAAAAGCCTTACTATACTATGTAATTTTGTAAGAAAAAAGCCTTACTATACCATGTCGTTTTTTACGAAAAAAGCCTTACTATACTATTTCGTTTTTAAGAAATAAGCCTTACTATACTATGTCGCTTTTAACGAAAAAAGCCTTACTATACTATGTCGTTTTTTTACGAAAAAAGCCTTACTATACTATGTCGTTTTTTACGGAAAAAGCCTTACTTTACTCTTGTTTTTTTACGAAAAAAAAACCTTACTATACTATGTCGTTTTTTAAGAAAAAAGCCTTACTATACTATGTCGTTTTTTTTTACAGAAAAAAGCCTTACTATACTATTTCGTTTTTTAAGAAAAAAAGCCTTACTATACTATGTCGTTTTGTAAGAAAAAAGCCTTACTATACTGTCATTTTTTACGAAAAAAGGCTTAATATACTATGTCGTTTTTTTTACAGAAAAAGCCTTACTATACTATGTCCTTTTGTAAGAAAAAGCCTTACTATACTGTCATTTTTTACGAAAAAAGGCTTACTATACTATGTCGTTTTTTTACAGAAAAAGCCTTACTATACTATGTCGTTTTTTAAGAAAAAAGCCTTACTATACTATGTCCTTTTTTAAGAAAAAAGCCTTACTATACTATGTCGTTTTTTTAACAAAAAAGCCTTACTAAACTATGTCGTTTTTTATGAAAAAAGCCTTACTATACTATGTCATTTTTTTACGAAAAAAGCCTTACTATACTATGTCGTTTTTTTATGAAAAAAGCCTTACTATACTATTTCGTTTTGAAGAAAAAAAGCCTTACTATACTATGTCGTTTTTTTACGAAAAAAGCCTTACTATACTATGTCCTTTTGTACGAAAAAAGCCTAACTATACTATGTCATTTAAAAAAAAAAGCCTTACTATACTATGTCGTTTTTTACGGAAAAAGCCTTACTTTACTCTTGTTTTTTACGAAAAAAGCCTTACTATACTATGTCATTTTTTTAACGAAAAAAGCCCTACTATACTATGTCGTTTTTTACGAAAAAAGCCTTACTATACTATGTCGTTTTTTAAGAAAAAAAGCCTTACTATACTATGTCGTTTCTTACGAAAAAGGCCTTACTATACTATGTCGTTTTTTACGGAAAAAGCCTTACTTTACTCTTGTTTTTTACGAAAAAAAGCCTTACTATACTATGTCGTTTTTTTTACGAAAAAAGCCCTGCTATACTACGTCATTTTTTACGAAAAAAGCCTTACTATACTATGTCGTTTTTTAAGAAAAAAAGCCTTACTATACTATGTCATTTTTTAAGAAGAAAGCCTTACTATACTGTCGTTTTTTTAAGAAGAAAGCCTTACTATACTATGTCGTTTTTTACGAAAAAAGCCTTACTATACTATGTCGTTTTTTAAGAAAAAAAGCCTTACTATACTATGTCGTTTCTTACGAAAAAAGCCTTACTATACTATGTCGTTTTTTAAATAAAAAATACTTAATATACTATGTCATTTTTTTAAATAAAAAGCCTTACTATACTATGTCGTTTTTTTAATAAAAAAGCCTTAATATACTATGTCGTTTTTTTTATAAAAAGGCTTACTATACTATGTCGTTTTTTAAGAAGAAAGCCTTACTATACTATGTCGTTTTTTTAAGAAGAAAGCCTTACTATACTATGTCGTTTTTTACGAAAAAAGCCTTACTATACTATGTCATTTTTTAAGAAAAAAGCCTTACTATACTATGTCGTTTTTTAAGAAAAAAAGCCTTACTATACTATGTCATTTTTTACGAAAAGGGCCAACTATACTATGTCGTTTTTTTTTACAGAAAAAGCCTTACTATACTATTTCTTTTTTTAAGAAAAAAGCCTTACTATACTATGTCGTTTTTTACTATACTATGTCGGTTTTTACGAAAAAAGCCTTACTATACTATGTCGTTTTTTAACGAAAAAAGCCTTACTATACTATGTCGTTTTTTTTACGAAAAAAGCCTTACTATACTATGTAATTTTGTAAGAAAAAAGCCTTACTATACTATGTCGTTTTTTACGAAAAAAGCCTTACTATACTATGTCGTTTTTTAAGAAAAAAAGCCTTACTATACTATGTCGTTTTTTTTTACAGAAAAAGCCTTACTATAATATGTCGTTTTTTACGAAAAAAGCCTTACTATACTATGTCGTTTTTTTAATAAAAAAGCCTTAATATACTATGTCGTTTTTTTTATAAAAAGGCTTACTATACTATGTCGTTTTTTAAGAAGAAAGCCTTACTATACTATGTCGTTTTTTTAAGAAGAAAGCCTTACTATACTATGTCGTTTTTTACGAAAAAAGCCTTACTATACTATGTCATTTTTTAAGAAAAAAGCCTTACTATACTATGTCGTTTTTTAAGAAAAAAAGCCTTACTATACTATGTCATTTTTTACGAAAAGGGCCAACTATACTATGTCGTTTTTTTTTACAGAAAAAGCCTTACTATACTATTTCTTTTTTTAAGAAAAAAGCCTTACTATACTATGTCGTTTTTTACTATACTATGTCGGTTTTTACGAAAAAAGCCTTACTATACTATGTCGTTTTTTAACGAAAAAAGCCTTACTATACTATGTCGTTTTTTTTACGAAAAAAGCCTTACTATACTATGTAATTTTGTAAGAAAAAAGCCTTACTATACTATGTCGTTTTTTGCGAAAAAAGCCTTACTATACTATGTCGTTTTTTAAGAAAAAAAGCCTTACTATACTATGTCGTTTTTTTTTACAGAAAAAGCCTTACTATAATATGTCGTTTTTTACGAAAAAAGCCTTACTATACTATGTCGTTTTTTTTACGAAAAAAGCCTTACTATACTATGTCCTTTTGTACGAAAAAAGCCTTACTATACTATGTCATTTTTTTTAAAAAAAAGCCTTACTATACTATGTCGATTTTTAACGGAAAAAGCCTTACTTTACTCTTGTTTTTTACGAAAAAAAGCCTTACTATACTACGTCGTTTTTTACGAAAAAAGCCTTACTATACTATGTCGTTTTTTAAGAAGAAAGCCTTACTATACTATGTCGTTTGTTAAAAAGAAAGCCTTACTATACTATGTCGTTTTTTTAAGAAGAAAGCCTTACTATACTATGTCGTTTTTTAAGAAAAAAAGCCTTACTATACTATGTCGTTTCTTACGAAAAAGGCCTTACTATACTATGTCGTTTCTTACGAAAAAAGCCTTACTATACTATGTCGTTAATTTTGAGAAAAAAGCCTTACAATACTATGTCGTTTTTTAAATAAAAAAGCCTTAATATACTATGTCGTTTTTTTAATAAAAATGCTTACTATACTATGTCGTTTTTTTACGAAAAGCCTTACTATACTATGTCGTTTTTAACGAAAAAAGCCTTACTATACTATGTCGTTTTTTTACGACAAAAGCCTTACTATACTATTTCGTTTTTTAAGAAAAAAAAACCTTACTATACTATGTCTTTAAAAAAAAAAAAGCCTTACTATATTGTGTCGATTTTAACGAAAAAAGCCTTACTATACTATGTCGTTTTTTGAGAAAAAAGCCTTACTATACTATGTCATTTTTTTACGAAAAAAGCCTTACTATACTATGTCGTTTTTTTTTTACAGAAAAAGCCTTACTATACTATTTCGTTTTTTAAGAAAAAAAGCCTTACTATACTATGTCGTTTTTTAAGAAAAAAGCCTTACTATACTATGTCGTTTTTTAAGAAAAAAGCCTTACTATACTATGTCTTTTTTATGAAAAAAGCCTTACTATACTATGTCCTTTTGTACGAAAAAAGCCTTACTATACTATGTCATTTTTTTTTAAAAAAGCCTTACTATACTATGTCGTTTTTTATGGAAAAAGCCTTACTTTACTCTTGTTTTTTTACGAAAAAAAAGCCTTACTATACTAAGTCGTTTTTTTTTTTTACGATAAAAGCCCTACTATACTATGTCATTTTTTACGAAAAAAGCCTTACTATACTATGTCGTTTTTTTAATAAAAAAGCCTTAATATACTATGTCTTTTTTTTATAAAAAGGCTTACTATACTATGTCGTTTTTTAAGAAGAAAGCCTTACTATACTATGTCGTTTTTTTAAGAAGAAAGCCTTACTATACTATTTCGTTTTTTTACGAAAAAAGCCTTACTATACTATGTCGTTTTTTAAGAAAAAAAGCCTTACTATACTATGTCATTTTTTAAGAAGAAAGCCTTACTATACTGTCGTTTTTTTAAGAAGAAAGCCTTACTATACTATGTCGTTTTTTACGAAAAAAGCCTTACTATACTATGTCGTTTTTTAAGAAAAAAAGCCTTACTATACTATGTCGTTTCTTACGAAAAAAGCCTTACTATACTATGTCGTTTTTTAAATAAAAAATACTTAATATACTATGTCATTTTTTTAAATAAAAAGCCTTACTATACTATGTCGTTTTTTTAATAAAAAAGCCTTAATATACTATGTCGTTTTTTTTATAAAAAGGCTTACTATACTATGTCGTTTTTTAAGAAGAAAGCCTTACTATACTATGTCGTTTTTTTAAGAAGAAAGCCTTACTATACTATGTCGTTTTTTACGAAAAAAGCCTTACTATACTATGTCATTTTTTAAGAAAAAAGCCTTACTATACTATGTCGTTTTTTAAGAAAAAAAGCCTTACTATACTATGTCATTTTTTACGAAAAGGGCCAACTATACTATGTCGTTTTTTTTTACAGAAAAAGCCTTACTATACTATTTCTTTTTTTAAGAAAAAAGCCTTACTATACTATGTCGTTTTTTACTATACTATGTCGGTTTTTACGAAAAAAGCCTTACTATACTATGTCGTTTTTTAACGAAAAAAGCCTGACTATACTATGTCGTTTTTTTTACGAAAAAAGCCTTACTATACTATGTAATTTTGTAAGAAAAAAGCCTTACTATACTATGTCGTTTTTTACGAAAAAAGCCTTACTATACTATGTCGTTTTTTAAGAAAAAAAGCCTTACTATACTATGTCGTTTTTTTTTACAGAAAAAGCCTTACTATAATATGTCGTTTTTTACGAAAAAAGCCTTACTATACTATGTCGTTTTTTTAATAAAAAAGCCTTAATATACTATGTCGTTTTTTTTATAAAAAGGCTTACTATACTATGTCGTTTTTTAAGAAGAAAGCCTTACTATACTATGTCGTTTTTTTAAGAAGAAAGCCTTACTATACTATGTCGTTTTTTACGAAAAAAGCCTTACTATACTATGTCATTTTTTAAGAAAAAAGCCTTACTATACTATGTCGTTTTTTAAGAAAAAAAGCCTTACTATACTATGTCATTTTTTACGAAAAGGGCCAACTATACTATGTCGTTTTTTTTTACAGAAAAAGCCTTACTATACTATTTCTTTTTTTAAGAAAAAAGCCTTACTATACTATGTCGTTTTTTACTATACTATGTCGGTTTTTACGAAAAAAGCCTTACTATACTATGTCGTTTTTTAACGAAAAAAGCCTTACTATACTATGTCGTTTTTTTTACGAAAAAAGCCTGACTATACTATGTAATTTTGTAAGAAAAAAGCCTTACTATACTATGTCGTTTTTTGCGAAAAAAGCCTTACTATACTATGTCGTTTTTTAAGAAAAAAAGCCTTACTATACTATGTCGTTTTTTTTTACAGAAAAAGCCTTACTATAATATGTCGTTTTTTACGAAAAAAGCCTTACTATACTATGTCGTTTTTTTTACGAAAAAAGCCTTACTATACTATGTCCTTTTGTACGAAAAAAGCCTTACTATACTATGTCATTTTTTTTAAAAAAAAGCCTTACTATACTATGTCGATTTTTAACGGAAAAAGCCTTACTTTACTCTTGTTTTTTACGAAAAAAAGCCTTACTATACTACGTCGTTTTTTACGAAAAAAGCCTTACTATACTATGTCGTTTTTTAAGAAGAAAGCCTTACTATACTATGTCGTTTGTTAAAAAGAAAGCCTTACTATACTATGTCGTTTTTTTAAGAAGAAAGCCTTACTATACTATGTCGTTTTTTAAGAAAAAAAGCCTTACTATACTATGTCGTTTCTTACGAAAAAGGCCTTACTATACTATGTCGTTTCTTACGAAAAAAGCCTTACTATACTATGTCGTTAATTTTGAGAAAAAAGCCTTACAATACTATGTCGTTTTTTAAATAAAAAAGCCTTAATATACTATGTCGTTTTTTTAATAAAAATGCTTACTATACTATGTCGTTTTTTTACGAAAAGCCTTACTATACTATGTCGTTTTTAACGAAAAAAGCCTTACTATACTATGTCGTTTTTTTACGACAAAAGCCTTACTATACTATTTCGTTTTTTAAGAAAAAAAAACCTTACTATACTATGTCTTTAAAAAAAAAAAAGCCTTACTATATTGTGTCGATTTTAACGAAAAAAGCCTTACTATACTATGTCGTTTTTTGAGAAAAAAGCCTTACTATACTATGTCATTTTTTTACGAAAAAAGCCTTACTATACTATGTCGTTTTTTTTTTTACAGAAAAAGCCTTACTATACTATTTCGTTTTTTAAGAAAAAAAGCCTTACTATACTATGTCGTTTTTTAAGAAAAAAGCCTTACTATACTATGTCGTTTTTTAAGAAAAAAGCCTTACTATACTATGTCTTTTTTATGAAAAAAGCCTTACTATACTATGTCCTTTTGTACGAAAAAAGCCTTACTATACTATGTCATTTTTTTTTAAAAAAGCCTTACTATACTATGTCGTTTTTTATGGAAAAAGCCTTACTTTACTCTTGTTTTTTTACGAAAAAAAAGCCTTACTATACTAAGTCGTTTTTTTTTTTTACGATAAAAGCCCTACTATACTATGTCATTTTTTACGAAAAAAGCCTTACTATACTATGTCGTTTTTTTAATAAAAAAGCCTTAATATACTATGTCTTTTTTTTATAAAAAGGCTTACTATACTATGTCGTTTTTTAAGAAGAAAGCCTTACTATACTATGTCGTTTTTTTAAGAAGAAAGCCTTACTATACTATTTCGTTTTTTTACGAAAAAAGCCTTACTATACTATGTCGTTTTTTAAGAAAAAAAGCCTTACTATACTATGTCATTTTTTAAGAAGAAAGCCTTACTATACTGTCGTTTTTTTAAGAAGAAAGCCTTACTATACTATGTCGTTTTTTACGAAAAAAGCCTTACTATACTATGTCGTTTTTTAAGAAAAAAAGCCTTACTATACTATGTCGTTTCTTACGAAAAAAGCCTTACTATACTATGTCGTTTTTTAAATAAAAAATACTTAATATACTATGTCATTTTTTTAAATAAAAAGCCTTACTATACTATGTCGTTTTTTTAATAAAAAAGCCTTAATATACTATGTCGTTTTTTTTATAAAAAGGCTTACTATACTATGTCGTTTTTTAAGAAGAAAGCCTTACTATACTATGTTGTTTTTTTAAGAAGAAAGCCTTACTATACTATGTCGTTTTTTACGAAAAAAGCCTTACTATACTATGTCATTTTTTAAGAAAAAAGCCTTACTATACTATGTCGTTTTTTAAGAAAAAAAGCCTTACTATACTATGTCATTTTTTACGAAAAGGGCCAACTATACTATGTCGTTTTTTTTTACAGAAAAAGCCTTACTATACTATTTCTTTTTTTAAGAAAAAAGCCTTACTATACTATGTCGTTTTTTACTATACTATGTCGGTTTTTACGAAAAAAGCCTTACTATACTATGTCGTTTTTTAACGAAAAAAGCCTTACTATACTATGTCGTTTTTTTTACGAAAAAAGCCTTACTATACTATGTAATTTTGTAAGAAAAAAGCCTTACTATACTATGTCGTTTTTTACGAAAAAAGCCTTACTATACTATGTCGTTTTTTAAGAAAAAAAGCCTTACTATACTATGTCGTTTTTTTTTACAGAAAAAGCCTTACTATAATATGTCGTTTTTTACGAAAAAAGCCTTACTATACTATGTCGTTTTTTTAATAAAAAAGCCTTAATATACTATGTCGTTTTTTTTATAAAAAGGCTTACTATACTATGTCGTTTTTTAAGAAGAAAGCCTTACTATACTATGTCGTTTTTTTAAGAAGAAAGCCTTACTATACTATGTCGTTTTTTACGAAAAAAGCCTTACTATACTATGTCATTTTTTAAGAAAAAAGCCTTACTATACTATGTCGTTTTTTAAGAAAAAAAGCCTTACTATACTATGTCATTTTTTACGAAAAGGGCCAACTATACTATGTCGTTTTTTTTTACAGAAAAAGCCTTACTATACTATTTCTTTTTTTAAGAAAAAAGCCTTACTATACTATGTCGTTTTTTACTATACTATGTCGGTTTTTACGAAAAAAGCCTTACTATACTATGTCGTTTTTTAACGAAAAAAGCCTTACTATACTATGTCGTTTTTTTTACGAAAAAAGCCTTACTATACTATGTAATTTTGTAAGAAAAAAGCCTTACTATACTATGTCGTTTTTTGCGAAAAAAGCCTTACTATACTATGTCGTTTTTTAAGAAAAAAAGCCTTACTATACTATGTCGTTTTTTTTTACAGAAAAAGCCTTACTATAATATGTCGTTTTTTACGAAAAAAGCCTTACTATACTATGTCGTTTTTTTTACGAAAAAAGCCTTACTATACTATGTCCTTTTGTACGAAAAAAGCCTTACTATACTATGTCATTTTTTTAAAAAAAAAGCCTTACTATACTATGTCGATTTTTAACGGAAAAAGCCTTACTTTACTCTTGTTTTTTACGAAAAAAAGCCTTACTATACTACGTCGTTTTTTACGAAAAAAGCCTTACTATACTATGTCGTTTTTTAAGAAGAAAGCCTTACTATACTATGTCGTTTGTTAAAAAGAAAGCCTTACTATACTATGTCGTTTTTTTAATAAAAAAGCCTTAATATACTATGTCTTTTTTTTATAAAAAGGCTTACTATACTATGTCGTTTTTTAAGAAGAAAGCCTTACTATACTATGTCGTTTTTTTAAGAAGAAAGCCTTACTATACTATGTCGTTTTTTACGAAAAAAGCCTTACTATACTATGTCATTTTTTAAGAAAAAAGCCTTACTATACTATGTCGTTTTTTAAGAAAAAAAGCCTTACTATACTATGTCATTTTTTACGAAAAAGGCCAACTATACTGTCGTTTTTTTTACAGAAAAAGCCTTACTATACTATTTCTTTTTTTAAGAAAAAAGCCTTACTATACTATGTCATTTTTTACGAAAAAAGCCTTACTATACTATGTCGTTTTTTTACGAAAAAAGCCTCACTATACTATGTCATTTTTTTACGAAAAAAGCCTTACTATACTGTCGTTTTTTTTATGAAAAAAGCCTTACTATACTATTTCGTTTTTAAGAAAAAAAGCCTTACTACACTATGTCGCTTTTAACGAAAAAAGCCTTACTTTACTCTTGATTTTTACAAAAAAAGCCTTACTATATTATGTCGTTTTTTAAGAAGAAAGCCTTACTATACTATGTCGTTTTTTTTTAAGAAGAAAGCCTTACTATACTATGTCGTTTTTTACTATACTATGTCGGTTTTTACGAAAAAAGCCTTACTATACTATGTCGTTTTTTTACGAAAAAAGCCTTACTATACTATTTCGTTTTTAAGAAAAAAAGCCTTACTATACTATGTCGCTTTTAACGAAAAAAGCCTTACTATACTATGTCGTTTTTTTACGAAAAAAGCCTTACTATACTATGTCGTTTTTTTACGAAAAAAGCCTTACTATACTATGTAATTTTGTAAGAAAAAAGCCTTACTATACTATGTCGTTTTTTACGAAAAAAGCCTTACTATACTATGTCGTTTTTTAAGAAAAAAAGCCTTACTATACTATGTCGTTTTTTTTTACAGAAAAAGCCTTACTATACTATGTCGTTTTTTAAGAAAAAAGCCTTACTATACTATGTCGTTTTTTAAGAAAAAAGCCTTACTATACTATGTCGTTTTTTATGAAAAAAGCCTTACTATACTATGTCGTTTTTTTATGAAAAAAGCCTTACTACACTATTTCGTTTTTAACGAAAAAAGCCTTACTATATCATGTCGTTTTTTAAGAAGAAAGCCTTACTATACTATGTCGTTTTTCAAGAAGAAAGCCTTACTATACTATGTCGTTTTTTTAAGAAGAAAGCCTTACTATACTATGTCGTTTTTTACGAAAAAAGCCTTACAATACTATGTCGTTTCTTACGAAAAAAGCCTTACTATACTATGTCGTTAATTTTGAGAAAAAAGCCTTACAATACTATGTCGTTTTTTAAATAAAAAAGCCTTAATATTCTATGTCGTTTTTTTAATAAAAATGCTTACTCTACTATGTCGTTTTTTTACGAAAAGCCTTACTATACTATGTCAATTTTAACGAAAAAAGCCTTACTATACTATGTCGTTTTTTACGACAAAAGCCTTACTATACTATGTCGTTAATTTACGAAAAAAGCCTTACTATACTATTTCGTTTTTAAGAAAAAAAGCCTTACTATACTATGTCGTTTTTTTACGAAAAGCCTTACTATACTATGTCGTTTTTAACGAAAAAAGCCTTACTATACTATGTCGTTTTTTACGACAAAAGCCTTACTATACTATTTCGTTTTTTAAGAAAAAAAAACCTTACTATACTATGTCTTTTTAAAAAAAAAAAGCCTTACTATATGTCGATTTTAACGAAAAAAGCCTTACTTTACTATGTCGATTTTAACGAAAAAAGCCTTACTATACTATGTCGTTTTTTGAGAAAAAAGCCTTAGTATACTATGTCATTTTTTTACGAAAAAAGCCTTACGACACTATGTCGTTTTTTTTTTACAGAAAAAGCCTTACTATACTATTTCGTTTTTTAAGAAAAAAAGCCTTACTATACTATGTCGTTTTTTAAGAAAAAAGCCTTACTATACTATGTCGTTTGTTAAGAAAAAAGCCTTACTATGCTATGTCTTTTTTTATGAAAAAAGCCTTACTATACTATGTCCTTTTGTACGAAAAAAGCCTTACTATACTATGTCATTTTTTTTTTAAAAAGCCTTACTATACTATGTCGTTTTTTATGGAAAAAGCCTTACTTTACTCTTGTTTTTTACGAAAAAAAAGCCTTACTATACTAAGTCGTTTTTTTTACGATAAAAGCCCTACTATACTATGTCATTTTTTACGAAAAAAGCCTTACTATACTATGTCGTTTTTTAAGAAGAAAGCCTTAATATACTATGTTGTTTTTTTAGGAAGAAAGCCTTACTATACAATGTTGTTTCTTACGAAAAAGCCTTACTATACAATGTCGTTAATTTTGAGAAAAAAGCCTTACTATACTATGTCGTTTTTTAAATAAAAAAGACTTAATATACTATGTCATTTTTTTAAATAAAAAGCCTTACTATACTATGTCGTTTTTTAAATAAAAAAGCCTTAATATACTATGTCGTTTTTTTAATAAAAAGGCTTACTATACTATGTCGTTTTTTTACGAAAAGCCTTACTATACTATGTCGCTTTTAACGAAAAAAGCCTTACTATACTATGTCGTTTTTTGAGAAAAAAGCCTTACTATACTATGTCATTTTTTTTACGAAAAAAGCTTTACTATACTATTTCATTTTTAAGAAAAAAAGCCTTACTATTCTATGTCGCTTTTAACCAAAAAAGCCTTACTATACTATGTCGTTTTTTTTTTACGAAAAAAGCCTTACTATACTATGTCGTTTTTTTATGAAAAAAGCTTTACTATACTATGTCCTTTTGTAAGAAAAAAGCCTTACTATACTATGTCATTTTTTACGAAAAAAGGCTTACTATACTGTCGGTTTTTTTTACAGAAAAAAGCCTTACTATACTATTTCGTTTTTTAAGAAAAAAAGCCTTACTATACTATGTCGTTTTTTAAGAAAAAAGCCTTACTATACTATATCGTTTTTTTATGAAAAAAGCCTTACTATACTATGTCCTTTTGTACGAAAAAAGCCTTACTATACTATGTCATTTTTAAAAAAAAAAGCCTTACTATACTATGTCGTTTTTTACGGAAAAAGCCTTACTTTCCTCTTTCTTTTTACGAAAAAAAGCCTTACTATACTATGTCATTTATAACGAAAAAAGCCTTACTATACTATGTCGTTTTTTAAGAAAAAAAGCCTTACTATACTATGTCGTTTTTTAAGAAGAAAGCCTTACTATACCATGTCATTTCTTACGAAAAAAAGCCTTACTATACTATGTCGTTTCTTACGAAAAAAGCCTTACTATACTATGTCGTTTTTTAAGAAAAAAAGCCTTACAATACTATGTCGTTTTTTAAGAAAAAATCCTTACTATACTATGTCTTTTTTTATGAAAAAAGCCTTACTATACTATGTCCTTTTGTACGAAAAAAGCCTTACTATACTATGTCATTTTTTTTTTAAAAAGCCTTACTATACTATGTCGTTTTTTATGGAAAAAGCCTTACTTTACTCTTGTTTTTTACGAAAAAAAGCCTTACTATACTAAGTCGTTTTTTTTTACGATAAAAGCCCTACTATACTATGTCATTTAAAAAAAAAAAAAGCCTTACTATACTATGTCGTTTTTTACGGAAAAAGCCTTACTTTCCTTTTTCTTTTTACGAAAAAAAGCCTTACTATACTATGTCATTTATAACGAAAAAAGCCTTACTATACTATGTCGTTTTTTAAGAAAAAAAGCCTTACTATACTATGTCGTTTTTTAAGAAGAAAGCCTTACTATACCATGTCATTTCTTACGAAAAAAAGCCTTACTATACTATGTCGTTTCTTACGAAAAAAGCCTTACTATACTATGTCGTTAATTTTGAGAAAAAAGCCTTACTATACTATGTCGTTTTTTAAATAAAAAAGCCTTAATATACTATGTCATTTTTTAAAATAAAAAGCCTCACTATACTATGTCGTTTTTTTAATAAAAAAGCCTTAATATACTATGTCGTTTTTTTAAGAAGAAAGCCTTACTATACTATGTCGTTTTTTTACGAAAAGCCTTACTATACTATGTCGCTTTTAACGAAAAAAGCCTTACTATACTATGTTGTTTTTTTACGAAAAAAGCCTTACTATACTATTTCGTTTTTTAAGAAAAAAAAAACCTTACTATACTATGTCGTTTTTTTAGAAAAAAGCCTTACTATATTATGTCGATTTTAACGAAAAAAGCCTTACTATACTATGTCTTTTTTTTTTTACAAAAAAAGCCTTACTATACTATGTCATTTTTAAAAAAAAGCCTTACTATACTATGTCGTTTTTTTACGGAAAAAGCCTTACTTTACTCTGTCGTTTTTTTAACGAAAAAAGCCTTACTATACTATGTCGTTTTTTAAAATAAAAAAGCCTTAATATACTATGTCGTTTTTTAAATAAAAAGGCTTACTATACTGTGTAGTTCTTTACGAAAAAAAGCCTTACTATACTATGTCGTTTTTTAAGAAAAAAAGCCTAAATATACTATGTCGTTTCTTACGAAAAAAGCCTTACTATACTATTTTTTTTTTTACGAAAAAAAAGCCTTATTATACTAGGTCGTTTTTTAACGAAAAGCCTTACTATACTATGTCGTTTTGTACAAAAAAAAGCCTTACTATACTATGTCATTTTTTAAAATAAAAGTCTTACTATACATGGTCGATTTTTACGAAAAACAAGCCTTACTATTCATGGTCTTTTTTTAATGAAAAAAAGCCTTACTATACAGGGTCATTATTTTCATGAATAAAGCCTTACTATACATGGTCTTTTTTGATGAACAAAAACCCTCACTATATGTGGTCGATTTAAAAAAAAAGTACGATTCATGGTAATTTTTAAAGAAAAAAGCCTTACTATCCATGGTCATTTTTTTAATGAAAAAAGCCTTACTTTACATGGTCATTTTTTTATGACGTAGTGAATTCGCGATAAGTGAAGATGCGATAATCGAGGTATTACTGTATACTTGGTAAGTTTCTTTACTATACATGGTGATTTTTTTTAAACAAATAAAGGCCTTACTTACCACTCGGTGGGGCTACAATTGTGAGTGCGGATGGTCATCTTTCTCTCTGTGTACTCTACGGCTGACCAGTCTCGTGTCTCGTCTTGCTCCGAAGTTAGCTGTGCGATATGGATGATGAATAAATTAATAAAATAATAAAGTACGTATATCGTGTTGAATTGTTTGTATCACGGCCCGGCGGCTTGAGTGGTTAGCACAGGGGTAGGGAACCTATGGCTCGGGAGCCACATGTGGCTCTTTCGATGGGTGCATCTGGCTCTTCGCTAACCTGTGAGCTAAAATATGGAACTCGCTGGTGACAGAACTGAGATACTACGTCCAGTGCTGCTTTAGTCTTCTTTTTTTACATTAGAATCTGCTAGAATGCATACTCTCATTGATTAGCAACTGCATAAGAATGTTGTCAAAAGTATTCTATTTTTTCCACTTTAAAAGTGGTGAAATTACTAAAATAAAAGACACCCATTTACATGTATTTTGACTTTTAAATTCGGAGTATGGCTCTCAAGGAATAACATTAGAAAATATGAATTGTTTATGGCTCTCTTCGTTAAAAAGGTTCCCGACCCCTGGGTTAGCACATCAGCCTCACAGCTCTAGGGTCCTGGGTTGAAATCCAGGTCGATCCACTTGTGTGGAATTTACATGTTCTCCCCAGGCCTGCGTGGGTTTTCTCCAGGTACTCCGGTTTCCTCCCACATTCCAAATACATGCAACGTAGGCTGATTGGGCACTCCACTGCAAGACCGTGTACAAAAAAAATCAAACAAGGGCTGGCTCTAGAGGTGACTGTGTAGTTCCCTTCAAAAAGAGTGCATTCAGCCAAAGCACCTTCTACCTGGAACCAATTATCATACTTGAACTCCCGTCTGTGAACCTCTAAGCCAATCATCTTAAAGCCTGGCTGTTAGACGAACAAATTGTTGTGTGTGTATATGTCATCATTTACCTTCAATCTCAACAAGGGACTAAAGATGGAAATTAGCCCTCGGCTATAATCTTACATATTTACATACATCTGTTCTTTAACAAGAATATGAATATTTTCATTAATATATGAGCTTTTCCTTATTAAATAAATCAAACTCAAACTTTTTCCCCAATAAAATTTCCAATCCGACATTTCCGGTCACAAGGAAGTGCGAAACAATGCGCCAGTGTCAAAGCAAGAACGGACAAGTATTGCGGCATCCTATCATGTTTTCTTTTCCCGCTCCATTGTCTCCTCCTTAACCAACACTTGCGTACAGTGAGCTATCGCGCTTAGTTTTTCTTCCCTGTGGACGCGATGGTTACTAACAGCTCATCTACCATTGCTTAGGGGTCTTATTTTGTTCTCCAAGAAATACTTTCTACTGTCAAACTCCAACATCCCATGTGATTGAAGGCCGACAGGCATGGAACTCTCCGAGCTGCCCTCCGAGCCGCCTGCCTTCGCTCCGCCAAATTCTAGTGGATGGAGTGGAAGAACAAAGGAAAACTTGTTAAGCTTTAGACATTTTTATTATTCTAGTATTTGGCTGCGATCCTCGTGTTCATTAAGAGATCGCCTGCGTTGGCTTGTCAGATTTTGTGGCTGCGGGAGTTTTAGCAACAATGCTTGTTGTTTTGAGAAACTCAAAAACCAAAGCCTAACTTTCAGGATTAAAAAAAATACATTAAATGTTGATGTTGATGTTAATTATGCATGCGCACAAAGAATTGAAACATTGATGAGATTAAGGAAAGAAAACAAACCATAGATAACAAGACACAACTAACAAAGTTAGTTGCATCATACTAATCGCAACTTAAACCACTAATTTGTATTCAAGTCGTACGTCTAACATCTTAAACTCCAAATAAGCAACCCATTAAATATAATTCAAATAATTCCTCTTCAACAATGTCAATAAAATCTTTTTAAAATACAGCACCAGAACATTTTTTTCTAAACAATCTGAGGAGGTAAAAACACAGAGCTCGGTTTCAGATATTTATATTTTTATTATTTATTTTTTGTACATTTTATTGGTAACTACCTCTTTCTGTTTTATTTAAAATACGTTTTATCTGTCTCCTACCTGCAAGATGATGAAAGCTTCTCAGAAACGGGCACTTTGTCATATTTTTCCCATTCTTCAGCTCACGATAGCACCTGTAAACACACAATTGGGATTCAAACATTGGAGAAAAACTTTCTGAGGTGAGAGTTTACTCACAAATCCATAGGACATGCTCAATGTTTTTTTTTTAAAACAACCAAATTCCCAATCAGCCCAACCTTGTTCTCTTTTTTGTGTGCCCTTTATTACACGGTTGGAACAAAAGCTTTAAATGCTATATTTGCGAAACAGGCCTCTAACTAGATATCAAATCAGAACGGAATGCAAATTTGGTCTGCTAATTCGGACGGAGCCTCGGCGGTGTCCAAATCCCTCTTAAGCTTCTTGTTGAACACGTCTGCCAGCTTTGTGTACACAATTGGCTCCTCAAATATTCACACTGCATCATTAACGTCGGCCCCCCTCTCGCGCTGCTCAATTCCAGCAGAATAAACAGGATCACACGTGCAAAAGTTCTTCTGTACCGCGGATAATTAGCGCACGGCACAAGTCTGAGCAATGATGTGGCGGGGGTGAAATTAAAACTTTGCAAAGCGCGGCTAAATGAAGGGATGGCAA
Source organism: Stigmatopora argus (assembly GCF_051989625.1). Classification (NCBI taxonomy): domain Eukaryota; kingdom Metazoa; phylum Chordata; class Actinopteri; order Syngnathiformes; family Syngnathidae; genus Stigmatopora; species Stigmatopora argus. Next base: position 11,165,269 of record NC_135388.1, on the reverse strand, counting down.
TGCCTAGGGGAGAAGGCGCTTATCAAATAAAGCTCGAAAAAATGTGCAGTGAATGAAATGAGCCAATCATTTTTCAGTAAGATGGGAGCCCTGCAGAGAATAAATAAGCAATCGTCACGTCATGCAGGGAGAACAAATGAGCGTGCTACACAATTAGGCAGGGTCACATTCTGCCAGTGTTGGGAGCGCGGGATGGGCTAATGAGCTGTCCTAGTGTCTGGGTGATGAATGTGCACTGGAAGGCCACACACACACACACATACACACACACACACACACACACACACAAACAATGCAAAAGAGCTTTGATAATGTTAAACGTGCAGTTTTATATAGCATGCTTGTGATAAACCACAAACTGATCGTTGGCTTTTTGGCCTTGAAATTGGAAGATCTCAAATTTTGGCGGAAAAAAAGAAGGAAAATTTGCCTGTTCACGTGTTCTTTTGCATAAAAAAAGTAACAAATAAACAAAGGAAATAAATCATCTTGATGTTTTTTCTTATATTTCACGACCTCTGTTAAACTCGTAATTGATAACCAAGTTTTTTTTGTTTAATAACCAAAAATGAGTCAATAAACCAAAGAGAATTTATGACGTTTCTTGTTGCAACATTCATAAACAAAAAATAAATAAATTAAATAGTATAGGCCCTTTTCCATTTCCCTTTTTCTGAAAGTAGAAAAACCAAAAGTACCTGGATAACTTTGGAATCAGCTATTTTTGTTCTATTTCTGTTATTATTTGCTTGAAAAAAAAAGTGCTATTGTCCTGTTTTCTTGCCCATCTTGTTGTTTCTTCTCCCCCGATGGCAAACATCCCGTGTTGTCTACTCTGCGCTCACAATTTGCTTCCGTCATTGTTGTGCAAATGCTAAAATATGACCCAGTATAATGACTTGGACGTTAAATATTCTCTTGCCCAAGTGTGTCCTCACGCCAGCTCGTGTTTGTCAGACAAAATGTAGAAGAACCCTGAGTAGCTGGTGCAGAAAAAGAGGGCCTGTCAGATGACTTAGCATCTGGGTCACAATCTCCGCAGTTCAGACACGCGTTGGGCAGGTGCAGTGGCCAAACAGACAAAAAAAAGAAAAAAAGAAGAGGAGCGGGCTTTTAGAGACGACTCCTAGTTATTAACTATTCAATCACAAAAAGGAGAGTCAAAGGCGTGAAAGGTTGCGGGCCAAAGCTCTTTTGCTTCAGTGCATTAAGAGCCACGACCAGCAGCACTCTGGCAGCCGGAGAGATTGGCTCCCATGGAAGATGACTGCTTCCCCTTTAATAATAGCAATCTGCTGTGAAAATCTAATCCCAAGTACCATTTCACTGAATCTCGCAAACGTCTGCTCAGAAAAGCGTGCAACATGAATATTACATTGTCTGCTATACAAATAAACAACAGCGCTCCTGCCTCGCCATCAATCACGGACCGCAGTCAAGGTAAGCGATGTGGAAGAGTAAACTGCTAATGAATACCGCCGAGTGAGAAATGCACATTTTAATATGCCATCATGGGTACACATCGTATTACCGGCTGGAATTAAAAGACACTTCTTCAGGGGGAGCTCTCTAATCTACTTTCGCTCGCCGGCGTGAATGCGAACGAGCCGGAAAGGTCATCGAACGTGACCCTCTCGCAATGTTGATCACCTGTGTGACACCACAACGCACAAACAAGCGGCCAAGCGTGAACGCCAGCCCTTAGCGTGAGTAATAGCTCCGTGGTTGCCATTAAAGTCAGATATGGATGCTACCCTTTAAGCCCCCTACTCTCCTCCTCGCTGGCCTAATTCCCTCGTCCTCGGCGGTGGATGAGAAGGATCAGAAATCCATCCATATGCATGGCTAAATATCCGAGGAGGGGCTGTCAGGTCTCAGTCTGGCCCGCTTCTCGGAAAGTAGCGCTAATGACACATAATGGAGGCGAAGGGTCAAGCTCAGAGGCGCAGTGCTTTGAGAGGGACCGCCCCCCACCAGCCAGCATTCACAATGGGCCTTCCTGCACCAAACTAACAATCACGAGTGAAAACAAAGCAACATGGCAAAGGTTTGGATCTTGAGTTTGCTTTTTCATGATGATTTCCGTGATCAACCGTAATTCAATCATAAGCATATACAGCATATGATATAGAAAAATTGACTATGCTGGCAGATTTTGAACATTGCATGAGTAAATTGTAAGATTCCCCAATGAGAACTGTTTTTTCATCACTAATTTTTAACATTTCAGAATTACCAGTGTTTCAGTGCATGCTCATAAACCACAACTTGCCAAGTCAACTTATAATATTTCTCATCTTTAGAGCGGACTAAACCCACAATTTGTTGTTGTTTTTGCTCTCAGGCTCTAACACACAAGCATTTATTTGGTTCCAAGAAATGTTGGGTCTTCATTTAGTCAGGCCAGCTCCCTGCCTGATTGAAAAGTGGTGCTTTGTTACAGTCTTGAGCCATCTAACGATAATCATAAACGTTTAAGGCATAAAGTAACCTGTGGACATTAGAGAACTTGCATCAGCCATCACTGGGCGGACACACAATGTGGTTAACTTTGCACAAGGGAAAACTGCAATAGGTGCCACGCTGGTTTTAGGGTGAACAACAACTGGACTTGCATGAGTTGAGAAGAGCCATGGCTAACATAGTGAAACAATAAAGAAGAAAGCACCAACACTATCGTATTAACGTGTTGGTCGCCCACCAATGAAAATGGCAGTCTCATAACTGCAGTCTTTCATGCATCCTTTGTGGCGATGAAATATTTCCCCTAAAGGTTATATTTATCTTATCGCGCTCATAGAGGAGCCGTAATCTTCATCCCTGTCACTAAAGCGGCATCCCAAAATAACCCCCAGTCACTTATGTGTGAATGCACTGTCTTTAGATGACATTCACAGCTATAATTCTGCTCTCCTTACCGCCTTGGTATGATGTAGTGAATTATAGATGTGATTAAAATCTGCTCAGTGTGTTAGTGGCCACCCCATTGTGTCACTGGTTTCTCCGGCTTTAGCGCCTCAGACAATTTCTGCTTGTCAGGCCGTGTGTGAGTGCGAGTGTGTGCATGACCGCCATCACAATGACCTTTGCAAAAGCCCGGGGAGCACGCGATGCAGAGGAGAGGCAATAAAAGTAATGAAAGAAGCAAAGGCAATTAAAGTGGTGTGTGTGAGGGGAGCGTGGCAGAGATGAGCCTAACTGGAGGCGACTCTGCAATGCACTACAGCAGCATATCCCCCATAATCCCTCTGTGATCGCACAGCCACCCCGGTGTGCTCCCAGTCTGATCATCCTCTTGCAGCATTCGCCGCCTTAATCCCAGCAAAAGGACAGACGTCTACAGATGCCACGTTCAGACACTCGGGTCCTCGAGAGAACAGTCGCTATACGATAATATGAGGAGTCTGGGAATGAGGAAAACGACTAAATGAGTAAGAAATTACATTCACACACACACAGTCATGTAAACGTACGCGATGGAGAACATCAATCCCACTACGGACGTTCAGTATGTTGAAAAATTTAAAAATGGATCAAATGCAGTATATTTTATAAGAAGCCTTCAGAGATATGATTTGAAATTAACACACCCACTCCAAAGTTTTGAAGTGTGCGAGAGTAGTATTTAATCAGTAAGAGTTAAAGAATCACTTACCTCAATGGCTCCCATTGACACTAACAGACTAAAGTGATGACACGGTAATTTTGGCATGTGACCACTTATGACAGAAAAACTAAGGAAACATACAATTTCTACTTTTCTAATGACTTAAATTGTCCATTTTTCAAAAGTGAACTGCCAATCTCAATTTTTAATATACCCATCTGAGATTACCTGTGAACCAAGACTGCTTTTAACTGCACGTGAACTAGTTCTCCAGTTAAAATAAAGAACATCTCAAAATTTTATTTCCAACTACTAAAATGATGTTTCTTTACCAAGAAATAACAAGCCACAGTATTTTTCTTCACAAAAACAGTCATCTTAACACCTTTTAACGATGGGAACTATAATATGAGTCAAATGTGAGCATTCACTAAACAACAAGTCATTACTTTCTTAAAATAATTGCATATATACATATATATAGAGCCATTAAGAAAGTATTAAAACACAGCTGGGTTAGGCTCCAGCAACCCCCACAACCTGTTTCAAGGATGCGCGATATGGAAGATGAACGAAAAAAAAAAAAGAACGATTAGTATGTGAGAGGATTTTAGTCATGTTTTACCATGAAATATGTACAATCATTACAATAATAAAAAAACTGGCAGAACCATTTAAAGAAACATATGCGCAAAGCATCGTTACAATTTACTTTCCAGATCGCTAAGGTCGAATCAGACATCCCGGATGTCACTTATTGATTTCCCAAACACCTATAAAACACCACTTGGTGACAGTATTGCTCAAGAAAAACAACTTGCTATTCCCATTAAACGTGTCCTTCGTACATTTTCTATTAGTGAACAGTTCTTCGTTGATCTCAGTATCCTTTTGTGATTTGTCTGTTGTTTAGGATGGCAAGACTTTGAATCATGAATGGCTTAATTCCCAGAAAAGGTCCTACTATTTGTACTCTGGCTGCAATGTGCAAGACAGTAGAATGAACAAAATAAATGAGCAAACACACACACACACACGAAAAGCAACTTTCTAGAAAATGACTATGTCCTCTTGGCCTTGTGCAGCCTTTCCTCACGGCAAGTGAGTATCATCAATGCCCTCTACTGTAGTAGCCGCACAACTAACAGCAATTATTTCTAAAAGCAACCATTGAAACCACTGTGAAAATATGTAAGACACATAATCCTCCCCCTACTTTTTTTTCTTCCTTGGCTGCGATGAGGGATTCAGGCTATGTTTTGTTACAGTGCTTAGTGACCACAAAAGGACAGCATTAAACCCTTCATAGGCCAATCATTTAACACATTGGCTGCCATTGTTGGCACTAGACATCCAACCCATTTTGACTGTGAGCGAACGAATCGTTGCCAGCCTCTCTCAGTCAAAATGGATTGGACGGCGAGCGCCGTCAACAACACTGAAACATGAGCATGCATAGCTACTCCTCCAAGTTCAAATGAATGTATAGCTTTTGTGAGGCAACTTGTTTTGAATGACCAAACCAGATCACAGCCATTGAAAAAAAGAGCTAACCATAAATCCTTTCCAAACTTCATGAACGCTATCATCACCAAAACTCACTTGCACACGTTTACACACTTAAAAATAACTGTGGTAGGGCTATCTGCCCGCCATTTTTTTAAATACTGTGATGAACCTCGAATTCAAATTACTACATCATAGTTTATTCTATCAGAGAGCATAAAATACCAATAGAGGACCAGAAGAGAGTCTGTCTGAAGTTGGAAAAGGCCCTTGGCATTAGAAATACAAAGAAAGTGTAAAGCCAAGTGTGTTTGACAAAAGAATCTAATTACGACTGTGGCGTGCGATCAGTCAAGAGGGTGAAATCTGAAGGTTGAAGATATTGTACAGTCTTGAAAATGACCAGAATTCATTGTGAAGAATTCCCGCTTCAATTTTCTAGCAACCTCTAAATTTATCAATCAAACTCCCCAATCCAAAAGTGCAAAAAAAGAATTTTTATCAAGACATTTGATTACTTAGATTCTTTCCTCATCTATTCTACAGTCACGTTTCAGCTGCGATAGAGATTTAAAACACATAGGTGCGCAGATGAGAGATACAGCCCTTAATACGCGTGAAAAAAAATCAAATAAGGATTAAGGAGATTAATTTCCGATGGTAATTGAGAAAGTAACTTTTGCCATCAGATCGATCAAACTTTCTAAAAAGATGTCAAGAGTAGTGTGATTTAATTTTCCAGCAGATGAATGGATGGTAAATTGCTACACTTCCAACTTGGGTCCCTTTGGTTGCCATTTAATCATAGATCACCACATTTCACCACTTTTGAAGATATGACTCATTTTGCTTGTTTCCTCTGGGGTTAAAACATAATTACTAGTTTTGTAGCATAAATTCACACTGAAACTAATTCAATTTCCGAGCATGACTGCAGGGTGACACTTAGTGTGTAAATGGTGAAGCCTTGCTCAAGTATGTGGAAAAAATCCTTGTTTAGTGCTGAAAACATGACTGTTGCGTTTTCACTTAATTTACACTCAACAACAGGATCTTGCCATTTAAAATATACGTGTAATTAATAGCAGCAAAAAGCATAAGCATTGTATTCATTCATTCAAGGGCCGTGGGGGGTGCTAGAGCCTATCCCAGCTAGTATATGGGTACCAGGCAGGGGACACCCTGAATCAGTGGCTAGCCAATCGCAGGGCACCACTAGCCGGACAACCATACTTAAGGGCAATTTAGAGTGTGATATGAGAGGAAACTAGTACCCGGAGAAACCCCACGCAAACCAAGGGAGAACATTCAAACTACACAGAAAAGTTCGTGTTCAGGGTGTCTACCGCCTGGTTCTCAAAGATAAGCAGTAGATAAAATGAATGAATGAATGTCTTAATTTTGGAATTTTACTCTGAAAAGTTTGAAAATGTTCACATTTTTTGGTGAACAAAAAAAGGTCGTGCAGGTGAATGATTTGGAATGACGATTTGAAATTTCAATCAGACGAGAAATGTGAAAGTAGTTGAATGTCCCGAAATTTGAGTGAGTAAGATAAAATCAAGCTTTGGCTTGCAGTAATTAGCATTCACATTGTTGCCTGTTCAAAAGTACAGTACACTTCAGTTCTCTTTGATTTGAACGTGACCTTTTTAAGGTATGAGCATTCTCAAAAGCTATAGGTGCAATCATTCAAATGTTTAGCTTCAAATGGGGGCCATAATGTAGTGCATTGAAGAGGAAAAGATTTAAACCCTGATAAGATTCAAGGCGATAAAAGTGGCGCCGGCATGTTTACAGAGCAGTACACCGAGACACTTGTTTGGATCAATATATTGATGCTTTGTAATAGGCTCTAAATGACTCAGCTTAGAGACTGCTGTGTGGCAAACCTTCATGCTGCTCTGAAATCCTTTTCAGTCTACTTTTTCCTGAAAAAAATCAGCTGCTACACTATCTACTGTAAAAAACAACAACAACAAAGCAGAATATAACTAACTCATTGACTACCACAAACGTTCAACTATCGTATGTTTTCTTATTGTACATTTTGGCACAATGCTGGAGTGGAGTTTGTATTATTTTTCCTTTTTTAAACAATATGGATTGAAAATGTCATTTCTGGCATTCCAAAAATCATTCCTCAATATCTTTAACGTGCACTTGATTTGAAACATTGCCATAACCAGTGGGAGGTCATACTTTACCACGTGAATAAAGCGGTTTGACTGACTGGAGTTGCTGCGAGGAAGGGATACTCCTCCATTGACAAATGAAGGGGTGCAACAGCTAATCGATAGCTCATGAATTCACTGTGAACACCCCTCACCAAACTAATCAATATTTCGGGCAATTACAATCCCCTATCTGCATGGCTTTAAGGGCCCTCAAACACCTAATTTAGTCCTTAGCCTATCTCTTAATTACCAAATCCTCCCTAATGTCTATTGGCAGATAGCAGGTGCATGGTCATCCATGGGCCCCCAGTGGATGAATGAACATGAGACCTTAACATGCTCCCATACCACTTTGGCCGCTTAGTTAAATACAGGACTTGGTATTGGAAATCATTGACCTATTGATCACCTGGGCTATACACTTTGATTTACATTTACTCCATTATTACACATCAGAATGATTAAATTCATTTATTTTTTTCAATTTTTAAAGAAATATTTCTGCTGTTTAGCATATTATAAAGGTGTTGCAGTGCATTTTAGGTGATTTTATGCCTTTTCGAAGAGTGAAATTATACTTGCAGGTACGCTTTCTGCCAAGTGGAGATTTTCCAGGATCTCTCTGATGTTTTACCATCTCTCACGGCTGCTTCAGAGGCAAATGCTTCCCAGCTGCTGACAGTGGCATGCTTACATCAAGCTGACATCTGTGCTGAAATATTTAAAAAAAACAGAGTCAATGGAAAAAACAAATTTTCTGTCAGAAAGAAATAAACATGATACAGGGGAAAAGGATCGACATTGAAATACGGTATGTCTTTTGACCTGTCAAACATTAGGCATACTTTATACATAGTTTTAAATTGCCTAAAGAGTTCATTCATTCACTTTACGATCCGCTTTTCCTCACTAGGGTCGTGGGGGATGCTTTCGTGAAAAAATAAAAGAATGCACAGAGTCAGAATCACAATTTGCAATGATCTTTTTGGATTTAATCAATTCTCCATTGCCATCTACAGCTGCCTCTGGACAGAACATTACGGCCCTGCATGGAAAAAATGACCTTGAAAAGTTTAATAAACTGAAAGACATCTCTCAACAGTCCATATTAGAATCTAACGCACGCTTGTCAGTCACCGCTTTGAGAAATGAGCACCCCCAATGAAAACCTCCAGCTTAAACAATCAAAAACTCAATGACCCGATGGAAACACACTTCAACAAAATGCCAACAAAATGAAGTCACATTTCTAAGAAAATACCAGGATCTCTACTGAAATTAAGAAGATAATCAAACATACAGAAGTTCACATGGTCTGAATTGGCATGTATGTACAGTATGTGGTTGCAACTGGGTCAATGAGGCCTACTAAAGTGCTTCACCACATGGAGACCAGATTTAGGGCTCCCGCTGATTCTTCTTTGTGCTGAGATGTAATCATATATAATGTCTGTTTCTTTATGCTTTACAGTCTGTTAAATGCCTTCCGTGGCAATTTTGTGCAGCAAAAGAGGTTGGAAACCACCCCTCTATAATGGTTTACATGATATATAGTGAACGGCAGGACTTCAGTAGCATAAACAAAACTGACTGGCTTCTCTCTCTGTATCCATATACACACGTTTGTAGTAATTCTAGTTATTTTACTGCGCGTGTTTGGTGAAAACAGATGAATAAGTCTTTGACAGAATAAGTGCAAAATATATCGCAAACACAATATGGTGGGGGTATGAAAAAGGAGTAGTATTCTTCAAAATCCAGAAGGAAGGACTCCCTTAGCATCTCACACACACCTAAACCCACACAGAGTTCGTTTCCTGTCACATGGGTGAAAAAAATGGCCCGAGGGGGAAGTGCGGATGGGCTCATGCAGCCTCATTGAAGGGCGGAGCGGGCACCTGCCTCCCTGCACCCTCCAGCTATCTCCCCACCTGCTGCATACCACTCACCCAGATTGCCTGCCCTTAATTTGGTTTTGTACCGACATTGACATCCTGTACCAGGCAGAGCAGAAAAATGTGGAGGACTGGGAAAGAACAGTCTTGATGACAGGTGCCAGCTCCAATGAGCGCAAGCGTTGCTCTGTCTTGTTAACTATTCAATTAAGCCACACATCACGTTGAGTGTGTGCCAGCACCTAATTACCTGTGAGACCTTGCTTGTGAATAGCGTGTGCGTGGATGACAGCTTTCACAGCAGGTTACTGTTTAAAGTAAGGAAAGCTTTTACATCAACATAGAATATATCAGACTGGTCGTGTGTGTGTGTGCTCTCACCAGTCCTCTATAGCCATTTCCATCTCCCAGCACCAATAAACACTTCATGAACAGAAGCTGCCTTATTGCGCTCCATAAAATATGAGTGTGGGCATAAGGTGAAAATAAAAACAGCACCATTTAGGCATGTTTGAAAATGACTCCCGACATGTGGCCTCTTCATCTTACGCCATTAAAATAACGACGTGCCGGTGAAAGCTCAGCTTCAGCAGTGCTGCTGTTGACACCCATCAAGATAAATCTATATTTCATGGCCACTTACAGATGTATAAATAGCCAAATGAGGTGCACTAAACATCTTTAAAAAGGCACTAAAAGGTTGCCAGAAGATGGCGAGTGTCACGAGCCTGCCGCGCCGGTAATCAATCTGGACCCGGAGGAGGAGAGCTGCATGGCGTGGCTATGAGGCGAGGCGCAAGCGCCACCACGGGCAGCCAGTAAATCACACGTGCAGGGCACGCCCGCCCCACTGACACACAACCACTTCAGGTGACACCATGCCTGATGGATTGCCACAGTTCACTCCATTAAGGCAAATGGGCACTGACATAACAAACTATTTGTCACTGCTGCGGGCATGGACTTAGCATGCCAGAGGCTTAGATGATGGGCAGTTGCACGAGTACAAAGGAATATTAAGGACAGTGGCATTCGCAACAATATCGTCATATGATGGTGATATGATTTATTAAAGGAGATGGAGAGAAAATTCTTACGTTGGATACATTGTACGCCAGGGGTCACCAACTCCGATCCTCGAGGATACCTGAATATATATGTACACGTACAGTCTGAATCAAATAATCAGGATCGTTATCAGGCTTCTGGATAACTTACTGAGGAGTTGATCATTTGATTCAGGTGTAGGACATGGAAAAAAGACTGGAGAGGTGGCCTCAAGGAGCGCAGTTGGTGACCCTTACTGTACACTACTGCTTAGGTTCAAAACAAACCGTGATTATTATTCGAATACGTTGGAGCAAAAAAAGTCTACACACTTCTGTTCAAGCAAATTCTCCTCTTGACATTTCGAAAACAGATGCACACTCACCTTACCATTCACACCCTCATCTAGCCTATCGTCCGTTTTCTTATGCTTCAGGTACGAGTTAACATGGTGTCCTCTGTTAAGGATAGCACCTCTAGTTATATAAGGTAGCATGTGTATTTCATTTTGTATTGTTTTTCCCTTCTGTTTGTTCTTTCCTTTTTTCGTTCCCGCTAAAACCATTTTCTGTCCACTGCATTCTCTGAATAAACAACACAATATAAACAACTACAATGGGAGCACTGTCATGACTGCACGTTATAACTTTTCAGCCATTAAAAGTTCTCAGATGGGAATCAAAGACTTTTTATTGACTGAAATGTCTCCATGTCTGAGCAGCGGAAAAGGACAAGCTCAGAAAAAAATACATTTAAAGGATTATTATTTATTTAATAGTCTACACAACCCTCTTCAATCATATGTGATACAAACTCTTGTCTCGTAGATATTTATGCACTTAACATAGAGAGGACTATAGGTCAGAAAAGCAGAGAGGGACAAAGCTGTGTAAATATACAGTTAATAAATACCATGAAAAAAAGATTCTGTATTGTTAGTATCCTGGTATGACCACAGAAAAGAAAAGAAAGATATGAAGCAGTCTTTGTCTGAGCCAAAATGTGCGTGATAGTCTTTATGGAGCAGCAATCCACACTTCAAGTTAAAGCCACAAAGATATCTTCACCATTTTAATACATCACAACATATAAGCATTTTGTCTTTAGTGGCTCACCATCAATGTCCTTTTTGTTTGAAAGTATGCAATAAAATCACAGCTATATAAATATAGTATTCTCAAGAATCTTTCAGATGCAAAGGCACGCAACAACCACAAAAACCATCTACAGTAACCTACCACTTGAGAAAAACATCAATTCCACCATTTTCTCGCTTTGAATCGAGTTGTTGAAGCCCTTAGTTAGACCAAAAATGTCTCCTGAACGTATCTCAACTTTACAAAAGGATTCCCTAATGGCACTCATACTGGCCTCTGCTGCTTTTATTTTGGACCATTCCTTTCTCCAATTTCCCTGCTGCAAAGAAGCTAAGACTGCGAATCAATGAAAATCAGCACAAGGCCTTTTTCACGATGAGCAACCATATCACAAAGGGTTGATTGGACATGCGTGATTGAAAAACTAGGTCAATACGTACACAATAGTGTATGTTTCAATGACAAAGATAACCACTCAACGCATTCTTTCTGTACCTCTCAAATCCCCACCAGGCTCGTGTAGAAAGAAGTGTTTTGGTCCACCAGGCTAAAATTCTCCCAAGCCTCACTTTCTGAAAGTGTAGCATATAATCTAACAGAATAAAACCAAAAATTTCAGAATCATTATGGATGTCAATAACTATGCACTCATTGACTCCCATTGACGATTAAAAACCAACCAGACTTGCACTAAAAATTAAAGTTGCATTACTGGTCGTGGTTGAAGTTAGCGGCCCTCCGACCACCAGTCTTAAAATATTTATACAAGTGGGAAGACGGGAATAGTGGGAAGGAATGAGGTAAACGCCATGCAGTGCAGCTCCATCTTTGTAACTGAAATGCTAAATCATGTAGGCAACAACCATGTGATGGTGAGAGCTTTGGTTCTGGAATCTGGCCGGTGTCTTATACCACAAAACAAGAAAAGAGCTAAAAAGAGAGCAAAACACCCATTATATCGTATATAGTATATAAAGTATTACGTTCGTCTAGTGAGGTGATCAGAGGTGTTTATGAGTGTGTTTCAGAATTCTGCTTGTGCTTGTATTGGGGAAAAATTTAAAGCATTTTAGTTATTGGGAGCCAGCCCAAATTGCAGCTCCCTTCCAACGAAGCACCGAAGGCACTTTAATGTCATCAAGTGGGGTGTACATTAGATTATTAGACTCCAGAGTACAATATCACTGACTGGACAATATTGTTTTTTCCTCTGGCTGATGATTCGTTATAAAAATAAGGGATGTTTTACTAGATGTCTCCTGGGGGGAAGAAAAATCACACAGACCTGGAAAATCAAAGTAAAACAAACACTGCATCCGTTTATTTATTCTCTTCATTCCAGAGTAGAGAAGTTAAATTGACTCACTTTCATTCAATTGGTAAAGTCATTAAGTGTTCTGGCTAATTGCGCGACATAAAATGAGCAAAATCGGATAATGACTTCATTAGTGACTTAAAATGGCAAACCCGAGCTTTAGTGAGTACTTGATTTGCACTAACAAACAGATAGTACTACAAATTAAAAAACCCACAGAAGAAAGTGCACGGTAATTCTGTTTAATTACCATTGATTTGAATCCAATAAACAAGTTAAATGGTTTAGGACCCATGTGTTTATGTACTAATAAAAAAACAAGGCAAGAAAAGGAAAAGCTCACTATCGCATTAATTTAAAAAAAAAAGTAAAAAATAAATAAAGCAAAACAATGAATGCAGAACTCCAATTTGACTTACACGACAACAAGGTGGAGGTAGGGTAAATTGGAATGGGTAAATATTATCAAATATGTGCTAGTTGGGTTTTTTGTTTTAAAAAAAAAGACTCAAAATCCATTTTCAGACCTTTTGTCATTTTTTTGAAGACGCATTCTTGAAGCAGAGATACAGGAAGAAGTCTCCACAGAACTTAATTTCTGCTATTTAAGTACATATTCTGGTTTGTGGAATTAATTTTCAACCCATCTATTATACCCGTGGTATTATTAGCATAACATTTCCATGCATCAATAGTAACTATGAAACCATTTCATCAAGCTCATTGTCAAATACCAAATTTCTCATTTTGTTTGTAATATCACTTTCATACAGGGCTGTGATGGCTGGGGTATATGTGAATTGTTATTCCAAAGATAAATTGTGTCATCAATCAAAATTAATAAGGGTTAACAACGAAGCAAGCACACAGTCATGCATGCATGCTTACATAGGGACATGGAGTCAAGGTCAGCGGTGAGAGATGGGGGGAGCAGGTGGAGGAGGGGTGACCAGCATCTTATTTTCTACTGGCTAAACCCCCTACCCCAACACCCCCCCATAAAACCTAGTTTAATCTCTCATCTTGTGCCGCTTAAAGTCTGTAGCATCACTGTTAAGTGTGCATTTCTACCAACACATGATCCATAAAAAAGTCGTCCGAAACTTGTCACTCTACCTCCATAAATAATTTTAACCGCCGCTCTGATTACAAATTGTCACCGCCGCCTCGCCCTTCAAACTGCCACGCTCGACAATTAATTGTGAAAAATAAGGACGGAGCATGTCGGGGGGAGGGAGGGGAGCTGAATTCAAATAAGGCAGAGGAATCAATGCATTTGAATCAATCTCAACTAATTAAAAACAACTGCACTGTATTGTAAAGCGATGAAGATTAGAATAAATGTACTATGCCGAGAAACCTGATGTAATTAAACAATGTAAATTGCATTGTTTATTGACACCTTGAAAGAGGACAATATGACACCCTTGATCAGCTGTCATGACACCAACAACAACACAATTCATTATACAGTGACAAGTAATAATAACCGACTAAATAACAACTAGAGTGCAGTTGCAAAACATAGAGGAAACCCTTTTGCCCTTGACAACACGCATCGTATTTCACATGCCATACTATTGTTAAACAAAGCAGTAAAACTGCTATAATCATTAAAAATAAAGATGGTTGCCAATAAAGAGTGTATATATATGTGCAAATATAACAATACAAGTCGCTAGTCAGACATGTTATTTAAGGCTGGGGTGTAGAAAAAAATAAATATTTATTACTTCTTAGGGTCACTTTTAAGAGATTCACACTACTAGGTTCCCTCACTATAGGGTAGAAAATATATGCCTTTGCAGTTATATGATGGATTCTGTTGATTACAAATTCATACGTTTTTGGGGATTTTGTGAAAGGATAAGAAAACTGACCTTGTCCCTCTCATTCTACACTATTTTAATAGCAATTTCTGCGAGATAAAGCAAGATGTCTGTGTTTGCGGATGGGGAGGTTGCCAGTTGCATGTAGCAGATGACTGATAACTAACTGCCTATTCATGAGCAGATATATATGCCCTTGCCTCTGGAGAAATAGGCAGGCACTTCTTCGAAGCCCTCATCTTGGATTTCAACAGTCTCCTAGCTTTTGTTTAATCCTATCAGCCATAATTCACAATGCGCTTGTCCTGTCTCATCCGTTAGTTTTTCCTTTGACAAGACCAAGAGGAGTTGTAACAATTAAAAATCTACTAATAACTGGTGTGCAGAAAAACAACATATTTTTTGATAATTACCCATAGATGCAACAATGACACAACACTATTAAAAAAATGTATACTATATTTATAGATATTACTACAATCTAACCTAATGAAGATCCTTTGTTTACTTCAACATAAAAGTTGTCACCAAATGATGACCGCAAATCAATAATTATTAGACGTAGCTTTGGCCTCAGCACAAAAGAGTAGCTAGTTTCCCCTCAAAAATCTGTGAACTCACAAATACGGAAGAAAACTGTTTGTAGTATTGGGTTATCCATACCTTGTTCAGTTTTTTCACAGCTACAGCAAAATAGAAGAATACTGAAATAGTTTCACAAAGTCAGTGGCTCTGTAGTTTACGAGTGAGGATGATCTATTTCTATTGGTGCACTGTGATTGGCTAGCGAGCAGTTCTTGTGTTATTCGCTTGGTCCCTTGGTATTGAAAATCGATAGACATCATTCTTAACATTCAAAAATAACAGATCTTTTGGGACCGAGTGAATGCCCCTCCCAGTTAAAATGGATCAGACGCCTTGCAACGTCAATGGCACCCAAGGCCTTCAATGTGTGCCCTATACAGGGTTAACGTTACCGTTTTCAACAATTTTCTGGTTCCTTATGAAGGTTGGCAATAAGAAGAGGAGAATATTTGAGTGTGACCACCGAGCTATTGTCTTATGTTGACTCTTTCCATCTCCTGCAAGCCAACATCGAGGGAGTTTAAGTAAACACTACATAAAGCAATTACTAAAAAGTCTACACCCCACCTCGCACCTCGGTTTTTGTCTCGGGCATGATAGAGTGGGGCCAAGCGCCCTTCAGCAAAAAAATGAATTTTCCAATTTCAAATTTCAGTTAGTCCTTCTCCCATGAATAAATAAACACATGAATAATTGAAACGCGCGACATAAATAAATAACATCACAAACATTTTGGCTGGTACTCATAAGTATTCTGTAGATAACTCGAGCTGCATATTAACGGCAAAAACAGCCCATGTAGCACTTTGAGATGCATCGTTCACCTTTTAGTTCGAAACCAAATGAAACGTATTTCTCTCAAGAAAAGTGAAAAAAATTCAGCGATGATGTTTCAGGACGGTGCAATTTGGGACATGCAAGGACGCCGGGGAAAGAAAATGAGTGGCCAATCAACATGGAAGGGGAAAAAATAAACCGGCAAAGGCCAGCAGCTATTAATATGATTTCGACAGCGCTCTAAAGGTAAAATAGGCTTTTTTTCCGGGAATTTTGGACAGAACGGCAGCAAAATACATTTAGATGAGTAGGCAGAGGACTATGGGAGAAGTATTTTTATATTGCACGTGCTGTTACTATAGTGATAATGGGTGTCACTACTGGATTAGAAATGTAATGAATACACTTTGTTTTAGCTTGTGCAACATGGCTAGGACAACACGAGGATTTAAAACAATTTCACACTAATATGAAGATAATACGACCTCATCAAAGAACGATCTCATTACCACTTGTGATAATGAAGAAAGGATTGCCTGCATAATGTGCTCATCTCCCAACTGGGAAGGAGGTGATGGAGGTGACGTTCTTACTGAATGAGGAGTTAAACACTGATTACGAATGGAATGATATTAGCATAAAGAAGAGTACGTCAACAAATAGAGGAAGGAGTTGCCCTTTGTCCCCTGTTGGGCTCTTTTTTCAAACAAAGCTCTTTAAGAAACACTGGTAACATGACTTCCAAGCACAAAATGTTAATTAAAAACAAAAGCTAGTATACATTTTAACGCCTTGCTTATGAATGCCACTGAGCGAAAAAAAAACTAATTTCCTCTGTGGTTCGGCTGATTGCGGTCTGATACGGTGTTGAAGTTAATTAGAGTCCTTTCATGTGATGTGATTGGGGTGGCTGCCATCAGCTCCGATTCCTCGCCACCACCACGGCAATCACTCTGTCTACTCATAATTACAGCAGAATAGTTTGAAGATCTCGTCACAATTCACAAGTCACCCCAGTCTAATTTCAGGTCATCAACATTCCTAGCCATTCCAAAGCTCAGAAATCTATTTTTTCCCTCTTCCAATTCCTGTCTTCACCAAGCATTTTCAGACCACAACCAGAGAACTGATTCATCTGGCTATAGTGGAGGTCAGTTTTGGTAAGATTGGCAATTATGAATCCAGTTTGTTTTCATGTCAAATTAATCAAACCTATTGAGCAGAACTTCAAAGTCAAGGTGCAGAGAACAAAGGCTTATTTACACCAGGAAAATCCATAGATCGCTTTCTTTGTTTAACATCGTATTATAATTGAACACAACAGTTTGGGCGGAGTAACAGTGCAAATTATGGAGCTACAGTTAGCAGCACTGATGCTCACATTGATGTGGTTCATCCAACTACAAGCGTTTGCAGGACAATTGGCGAATCAGAGTAGGCATTTCATGTGTAAATATCGAGAAGACATTCTGTCTCCTCCATGCTCAATGTTGAAACCCGACTCATGTTAGCCGACATACAGCAAAAGTTGCACACCAGACTTTTTAGGTTTGGTCCAGACCAAACAAGACAGGTTTAATTCCGCCTTAATACTTTAATTTGTATACACTTCAGAATATTTAAAGATTTCAACCAAAGATTGAAGAAAAACAACCATAAGCCACTGTATTTCCCGGACTATAAGTGACATTTTGTTTCCATTGTTTGCTGTCATAATGCAACAGAATGTTTTTTTTTTGCCGCCATGAGGCATTCGGTTTTCCTAGATTGCAGAGACGTATAGTCCATAAAAAACAGTAAATATACTCCTTACATGGCAATCCAATGCAAATTTAACGGGGGAAAAAATCACAATCAACAGTAACTACATCAATTTTGCCACCACTTTGTTGATAGAACCCATTGACAAAACACTTGCAGTCATCACATTTCCCGAACTCAATTGGTGGGTAACACTGGAAGACCGTTTGGAGTGATCACCATTCCACCTTTCCAAACCACACAGCGGAAAATGAAGTAAATCGCCAGTTAAAAAATGTTGCTGCTGCTGTTGCTAAAGTATGACCTTCAATCATTTATGTATTGTAATACGCGAGAGCCTCAGAGACTTCATTAAAATAACACGTCTGTCAGAGCTCTGATAAGTATTTGCAAAACCGACACCCAACGAGAAGGTGGCATCACTTATACGAAGTGACAAACTCGCACAGTGGCAGGATCAGCCCATAAAAGTCTGCCGCGGATAAAATGAGCGAGTGTTCGTTGGCGCGATAATATACTATGGTGTGCACCTCCATGGACCCTTCAATTAATCAACCTGTCCGCACTTTGTTTTGAGAGTAATCTCAACCAACCACCCCAGAGGCACTCAGCAATAAGTGCTGTGCTTTGAAGGCCGTTGGTTTACCGCGTGCGCTGTAAAAACACCAACTCAAACGCCGTACTCGCCTTGCACAAATGTGAAGCTGCAGCGAACTTGGCAATCCTCGGCAGAACAAAAAGGATTTCTGTGTGAGGCCTTAGCAGCCCCGAACGTAGTCCAAAAAGGCTCTCTGCCAATAATACAACAATTTGGAAATTATGCTTTAGATGGAACAAATTCAGTGATGTTCACATGTAATGGGGAAGCAGACAGCACGTGTATTTGACGTCTGATTGTTGCATATAAATCTAACCGATGTACTCTCTGGTAATAAAGTAAACAAAATTATCATCGTTGTACCAGTGCTTTAATTTTTTTTATTATTAACTCACTGACTGCAGTTGGCAATAATGCATTCAAAATGGTAGGAATGGCTGTAAATGCATCCTCATTGACAGCAATCAATTACTGCCAGTCTAGTTCCAGACCAAACTCCACACAGGAGGACCAACTTGGGATCAAACCCAGGACCCCAGATCTGTGGGACCCATGCTCTAACCACTTGCCCGCCGGGTCGGCCATAGTTATGTTTATTTACAACAACTAAAACTACTCCACTGGACATTCAACATTGTAACGAATAGTTGCAACTTCGACAAGATGTGTTCACATTTTTCAATCTGTCCATGACTATTGATTAAAACTTTCGCTTATAACCAAAACATGACTGCTTTCCAAGGATATCAATCAAAGATGTTGAGCTAGACAGGGTCAAAGGTTTTTTTGTTTTTCTTGCCAGCACTCTAATGACCACATTTCCAATTCCACGGGCTCCAGCTGGCCAAGAGTAATGGTCATTAGATATTTCGGTCTTTCACTGACATTTCGGAAACCACTGTGTTAAGAAATTATACCGAGGTGACTGCAGGCTTGAATGGGCAATAGAGAACACAATTTGCTTTTGCGAAGGAAATTAAATTTCAAGCTGGAAAGATTGTGTGAAGCAGCCCTTAGAAAGTGACTGCTATTAAAATGGATGACCTCCCACCTCTTACAACCATGAAGGATTACTGGACAAATTTCTCTAAATATTTGCCAAACATTTTCCAATATAACATTCATTCTTTAAGGCCATAGAGAAGGAATGTTTTCTCTTGCACTGGCTTTGAAAAGAGCTTATGACCTCCATCCTGAAAGCACAAGAATATGTGACTGCTCCTCTTAGAGTAGGAACTTAATTTTCATTTAAAATGAGAGGTTAGTGAGTCAGAACATAAAGAAACCTAGTCACTGTATATATATATATATATATATATATATATATATATATATATATATATATGTATATATATATATATATATATATATATATATATATATATATATATATATATATGTATACACATACAAAATGCACACATGACATTCATACATTGCTTGACATAAATGAGTACATATCACAGAAATCAATTCAAAGATAACCCTAAAATGAAAACAATCTAAGCCACTGTTGGTCTGAGAGCCATCAAAATTACAGAGAATATTTGGGTTTGCTAAAGAAATTATATGAAGCTATCTTTTCAAAGCGGTATACTTAGTATTTACAGTCAGCACTGTAAACACAGATGCAAAATTAGAATGCAACCAAAATGTCTTTCTTGCATCGATTCCACTTTCTCGATTAACTGTCATTTTTTGACCTCTAAAAACAACAGCAGAGGTATGTAGGGGATTGAAGCTTTCTCTCTTTTTTTTCCAAGGTGTAAGCACACTTACTTTTGCATAATGCATATCGCACCTCTGAGCTGATCCATTAGCAAGTTACTACCAGAAAGCCCAAGCAATAAGTTGACGAGATACAGCACACAGTGGTGGCACACCGAAACACACATTCAGGCACATACTCACTAGGTGGGCTTGTTCCTGTGGGGCAAACTTATGTGTTGCTGCATTTAAAACCACTTTTCCCATGTCGTGACCTTACATCGCCTCTGGAGAAATACAAAGTGTGCGAGATTAAGCGAAAGAGAAATCAAGCTGAAGATGAACATGGGGGGAAAAGGTAGTTTGGCAAACCCAAGTAGGAGCTTCTAGTAGCTCTGCACTGCAGACACTGATTTATAATTTTAATATCTCTAATTTCCACAGCTGTGGCTATCCTCCAAATGTCATTTTCCAATTTGTGTCAAACCTTGCGACCATTTTTCCTAATACAGCTTATGACAAGCTTGGTGGCTAGGCAGATATGCAATTCAGATGGAGCGTTTTACAGGCGCAATAGCGGACACACCGGGGTGTTTGCATGTTTGTCTTGATCAGTGTCAGCTCCCAATGTTTTTTTTGGCCAACGACTGAGCCAAATATGTGCCTTCAGGGAACACCACCATAATTCCATTTTGAAAGAAATAGTAATCTTGATTCTAATAGGAGTCATATAATAACATGTTAGTTTTGTTATTTTATGACAGTTAAAGCTCTTTTTAAAAAATAAAATACATATTGTTGATAGCAAACGAAGCAGATGTCATAATGGCGAATCCCTAAGAAAACAATGTTTCTCACAACTGAAATGCTAATGAGCTTGATGAGTTTCCAGTCTGAACTTTGTCACCTAGTTAAATGATCTGCAGCCCTGCACCTTCAGTCCTTTACAGATCATTTTCATGACACCACGCAGCACACTGCAAGTCTACACATCGTTTCATCCAACGTGTATATTGAGTATTTGACTAGATGCAATTGATGTAACGGGTACCGATTATGCGATCATAAAGTCGTCATTGCCACTGAGCCAGATGCTGGATCAGAGATGCCAACATCTGGCACCAAGATCCCTGACGTCGAGTGGAGGGAAATGGGTGAAAATAACGAGAACAAGTTGCTGGAAATGAAATTTCAATTCATCCAGTCCCTTTTCTACGCGGGTGCAAGAGGGCTTGTCGTTGAAAGCGGGAGATCAATAGAGTTTAGACAGCAGGGCAGATTTTCTAAGCGCCAGATCAATAGGAAGGAGAGAGGAAAAAAGACCCTGGCTTTTCTTTGCCTGTTGTAGTAAATACAGACAAATCAGTGGCCTGAGGCTAAATGGATTGATCAGCTGTTTCCGAGTCCTGTGTTGTAAATAAAGATCCATTCTGAAGTCTGTAACTGAAGCCCATGGGCGAGCGGGTGACTATTTGGAGCAGTTTTGCAAGCTGTCTAAGACAACACCACTATGCAACCTCTTCGGCTTTGACCGAGTCTCTACTCACATTTGCCTCCTGAAATTTTCAATATGACTTATTCAAAAATGTTCACTTGCATTTAAAAGAAAATCTAATCCCATTTTCTGGTTGATACACATTTTCTACAGGCATGAAATGTGACCTTTTCTCCAACCTGTCTACTGGGCCGTAACAGGAGGCTGTGGCAGATTAAAGCTTCCACCAATATGTTGGTTGATAATCAGAGGCAAAGATCCTGACAGGATGACCGATCACATGCCTGCTTTGCCTCACCGCTGGACTTATTAAAAAACAACCCCACCAGGCCACACCGTACTGCGAAGTGTGTGGTAAAATTAATCCCAAAATGCACAAAGAAAAACCTCTGATCATCATTGGATCCAAGTAAGATGTGTGCCTCTGTCATTTTTGAAAGGACACTCTGGCTGTCCTGTTAACAAGAGCAAATAGAAATAAAAGACAAATGATAGATTTTGCACTTAGGAAATGTTTCTACGTGTCTGGATTGTGTTTTCTGCAGCTTTGTTTCCTGATGCAAAGGTCATGGCTAAATTGTGACTAAAAATGGTGGGCTTGGATAGGACAGCTCTACGCAGCCATTTTTGAGCTCGCACAGCAAGGCACACCACCAGCTGAAAATGTTCCAAGTAAAAAATCTGTCACCTAGATTAACTATACACAGTCATTCCCATCAATTGCTTATCAACAGGAATCTAAGAAACACACACAAAAAGTAGATTTCAATATCTCATTTTTCACAATGACTTTTCACTCCCAAAAGTTGAAGTCCGTGGCCCCCGAACAACTTCCAGTTCACGTGATGTAAAAATAAGCAACAGAACTACTTTATTCTACTAATATTCCGATTTGAATCTTAGAATATGGACTCATTGTTTGTCATATTTCAATTTTAAGCTGCTAATATTACAAATATTCTCTCCGAATGTTACAATGTATGACTGCTTGGCAGGTAATTTCCCGCGGCACATCTGACCATCGCTCACGATACACCATGTGCCGCGGCTCAGTGGTTGGGAAACGCTGGTATAGAAGGAATAGACATTTATTTAGATTCAAGCAATAAGTGACATCCTACATCTACAACTGAGCAATACCCAAGCACTACCAGTCCTCTAATATATGTTTGCATTTGAAAAGAAACAGCAACTATCTATTAACATGCTGAAATACCTCCTGGAGCTATTTACAGAAGCAATAGCTATTAAAAAAAGAAGGCTAGCCTGACAAAAGAGTGACAGCCCTGGTTCGCTCTCTTCACCAAACACAAAGACAAAGTTGTCACACAGCAGTTGTTATTAAGAATTTAGATTACATCTTCCTCTTCCTGCCTGCAAGGAAAAATTGTCTTTCTCTGTTTGTTAATAGCATTGTTTTTCTTTCAATACGAAAATGCTAGCAGTGAAAGATAGTGAGAGAGCTGCCAGCTTGGATATCTGATCCAACCTCTTTTACTTGACTGGGCAGTGCAAGTCGTAGCAGGAATACAATCACTGACTCTTCGGTCTTGAGACAACTAAGGCTATTTCCCTATGCAATGATGGTTTGTTTTCCCAAAATGTTACATTGATAATGGAGTAACCAGTACAGATATTTTCAGACATTTTCCTGATAAAATATTTAAATACCCTTTCCTCCTACTTTTACAGTCAGATGAGCGGCACATGTCAATGAGTGCTTTTTAATGTGGTCAAGTCCCCACAGACTATCTGTTCCATATCGCCCGTTTTGAGGTATTCTTGTGAGTAGACGTGGGCTATTGAGTGTTTATGTTCCCAACTTGTAGAAAGCCGTCTACGGTGTAACGCAGTGCACTTTGGTATTCAGATGCCTGGGGCTATTCTCTAAGTGGTCTTTACTTTGAAAACACTGGAGCTCTCCAGGGGTGACGTGCAGTGGTTGTGTGCAGATATGAGAAGGTGGAAATCTGGGAGATAAAGGAAAATAAATAAAAAAGATGAGGACTCAGAATAATACATCTATAAAGTGTCAGTCTCAGTCTATACTGGACCTTGATAGGAATTGAGGATCACATGGAATCCTTTGAGACTTCATCTTGTAATCGTGCATCCTTGTGATGCATATTTGTGAATTGACATTCACTTGGGAAAATATTTCAACAATCAATATTGTTGCTTTGTCACACCACATTGGATTCAAACTATGCAGATATGACTAATATGTAGTAGATTGCCCTAACTTTTCAAACCAATTTATATTAAAGCCAAGCATGGTGTACTGATAGATTGGCCTGACTCTGGTGGTCTTAGACTCATCAATCAGCCATCTTTTATTTACTCAGTGACATGTATCCATGTATTGTGGCTGCAAAGTACCACAAAAAAAACTATTTTCCTGTGTCTGTATTCTCACCCTTTTGCTACTGCGACAGTGAATTTCCCAAATATGGGATGAATAAAGTTATCTAATCTAAATCAAGGACAGTAGTGTTGAAAATGTCCTCAAAAGCCGGGTATCAACATTTCTAACAGGCGAACATCAATGGTAATAGAAGAGCACATATGAAGCATTTTTGGGTAATGCCACCATTTTTGCAGCCCTAATTAATCAAGAGTTCAACCGACAAGGCACAAGCACAAAAGCAGAGACGAGACTGTGACCCAATTAAAATCAACTTGAAACTCAGACTCACTCATCAAAGTATTTCGTCCACACAATGAACAGGAATAGAAGGAGAACAAGCTTCATCAGTACCTGCAAAGCCTGGTGCGTGCCACATTAATATTCCACCTTAAGGAAAGCAGTCCCTCCCTTCCAATTCCCTTGCACTTAGCTGCCATTGTTTGCTTCATAAATATTGTGTCTCATAATGATCATCGCAATTTTTCCTTCTACCAATATGGAGTTAAAACGTAGAAACAATTACCAGGATGACATCTTAAATTGGAGCATATATTGGGGGAGGGGGGATGTTGCCATGGTGATGCATTCAAAGACTAAGGTTGGATGTAGTGGTGATGTGACAAAGAGTTTCATGATCACCTTTCTGCGAGAAAAATAAATCACATCACCAACGTTGCTAATTTAAGTTAAATAGTTTCATCTGTTTTCTTGTTAGTGCATTTCTGGCCTGAGATCTTTTTCCTTTGATCTTTTTACTCTGCTTTTACTCATTAAATATATTCAATCATCATGATAATAATCCTTTCATTTGTTATCGAGTTATCTTGAAAACAAACATTGAGAAAAACTGCCTTCTGTAGGTTTTACTTAGTGATGGAAAATTAATTCTAATTTATGCCATTACAAAATATTTTGGTTCGACATTACTTAACGCTATTTAACTAAACTGCTCTTCTATATTACCATTAAAAACAAAACAAAAACAAAAACACTAAGAACACAAGGTAGTGCAAAAAGCAAAGTCAAACAATATCATAAAATGTGAACTTAACATTTGAAACCCAAATGATTATTATTTTGTGAAACCTAGTAATAAAACACATTAAAAGCTGAAACTTCTTACATTAAAATGTGGAAAAGTACCATTTTAAAGCATGGAATTGATCAAGTTGAAATATCTCATTACAAGGTGAAATTTAGCAAGTGGAAACATGGAATTTGCTTATGATATATAATATGCAATAATCTTTTTTTCTCTCTCTGGTGTAGCAATAATTCATGTCCATACTTATTAAAGTCCATTCAAAAGTTCAAAGTAAAGTGTAGTGACGAGAATAATGTCATGACAGAGGAGCTTGCTGACAGAGCAGCTAATTTAGAGTAGGTATGCATAAGCATGGAGATACTGCTCTCCTATTTCGCCGCTATTTGCATTATAACACAGCGTGCAATATTAATTCCCGAGTTTACTGTTCATTGGAAATGCAATGTATGAAAAGCCATTAAGGCTCCAAATAAGAAAGCCATTCGCTGTCATGTGGATTCGGCTCTATTAAAAAGAAAAATCTTGTTAACCATTTGGAATTAGAGTCATTTGCCAACAAGCATTCCGCCGCACTCTACTAAAATAAGTAATTATACTTCTCTACCTTCTATCAGGGTTTCTTTCCACATCTGCACAAGCAAAGAGGGAAATGGCAGAACGCGTGAACGCAAAGGTAATTAAAGTGCTCGCTATCGGTTTGTTTAATGTAGGCTGCAGGCCGGCTGGAGGCGAAGCAAGATGAGAAACACGCACGTTGTTCTGTCTCTGTCAACAAGCCATAGGCTAGCCCTCTGCTGGTCTATACATCACTTATTCTAGTGCTGCTATTCAAAAACTAAACAGGAAACTAACCTCATTAAAAACCTAATCTGACTATCTCTAGGTTTACCTGGATTTTAATTGTGTGTCAACTGAATGAAATTGAACTTTTTTTCATCTGGCTTTGATGTCTAGACACAGCTGACAGTTTTGTGGATTCAAGTTCTCTCAGCGTATTACTTTCTTGTAAGACTAAGACAATGATACAGTGAATAAATGATAAAAAAGTAAAAAAATGATTTATACACTGTTCTGAACCAAGAAGCATACTACGTTCAGTTTGGGAGTTTGTTACATAGAGATGGCAAAAAAAAAATGTTACAAGGACTGTATAGAGCCCCAAAAGACTCGTTTTGAGTGAATCCTCTGTCTCTGAGAAAAAAAATATTTTGTCTTATGGGGAGTTTATCATCGTCTTTCTGGCTCAAAAGGTGACCTATCTGGGATGTTTTCTGCCTTGTCCATTTTGACCCATGGGGAAAAAAGGTGACTTATAATGTAGCATGCATGGCCTCTAAGGTGTTTTATGACTAGACCTTCAGGGCCTATTTAGGAAACCCCACGTGCTCCGTCCTGACCACAGGTATTGATTGTCAGCTATGGCCGTGGCGTGGCGACTACTTAAAGCCCTGCGTGTGCCCTCTCAGGGTGATGAAAATGAGACCTTGGTGTGTAATGACGTGTGCATGAGCAGGGAGAGGAGACCACAGAGGAATTAAATCATTGCTTTGCTCCTTTAGGGAAGACACATTGCAGCTAGCCATTCTTGTCTGCTTAATGCCGGATCTGTTTTGGAAAGGAAAATTAAAAAGAGCAAAGAGTGAACGGAGGAAAGGGAGATAAATGGCTGTATGTGGAGGCGGTAAATGAGAGCATCCTGATGCAAAGGGCTGTGAGCGAATGTCTCTAATGGGGAAAGGCTGATGTGAGTTGACCACCATGTTCAGCCGGAGCTTCTGATAGCCCACACCAGGTCCTCGCAGCAGTGCGATAACTACATTTCATGCTAATTGGCAAAAGATAATGGTGCATAACAAACAGAGTAGATGAAGGTCTCATTTGAGGGTAGGTGAAACGATGGATGAAATGCTTGTATTCATGAGGCATTGTCTTGAAGGAACAAACCACACGCCCCTCTGCTTTAGTTTGTTATTACTATTAGCTGTAATTTTGGTCCCTGTAAGTCTCAATTTCATTGGCTTTTCCTCTGGCTGCGCATTTTCCAGTAGACAAAAAATTTTGATGCAAAGGACGCTCGTAAAGGGAACATTATCTGCGTTAATGGCTATTTTAAGTGTTGGGACATTCGTCACAGATGTAGCAAAACAATGGCTACCTCAAATGGAGTTATGGGCTTCATTTGTGAGCTGTGTGATGTGTGTGAATTAGACAGCCACACAGTGACGCTTTTGCCATAAAAGCGCAGTGAACCAGATTAAATGCAAGCGATGGTGGTGGGTGTGAGGATGCCAATTAGTGACCCTTCATTGTGTTCGTCAAAACACACCAACATCTCCTGTTAAAAATACACAACAGAGGTTTTTTTTTACTACTGTAAAGTTAAACCTTCAAATCTGAAATATAAAGTGAAAGCTTTAACATTGAGGTTATTAATGTAACATATTTGAAATGTATACGTGTGCACGAACTAATGTGTTTTATTATGACAGCTTTCACCTTGACAGCATTCATTATCACGTATGCTCCCTTTCAAGCTGTATCCTATTATTTTACAGTATATATTTATATATATATTTTTTGCAATACAATACCATAAGTCATGTGTTATGGTATTTTTACTAGGGGTGTGTAATGGGTTAGGGTTAGGGTTCTGGGTTTCTAGGGGGACACCCCCAGGTTATTTATATTAATTTTAAAATTCTTTAAAAAATGAAACAAATATTGCTCTCTTTAGACCATTAACCAGTTTAAATTACCGTTCCTCAAAACGGGGGGACGATAGCTCTTTGTCATTCCATAGTAGCCTTGTGGCATTATGTTCACGCAAGATTGAAACCATGGATTTTTCTTTACATTTTTTTATTGAGGTGCAATAGTAATGATTGATGCTTTATAATACACACTCGAAAAGACTTGTGTCTTTGTTTGGCAACTCAAACAAGCAATGGTATGAAAACTATAAACATTGAAAGTGGAAACTCACATTTGATATGCCCTTGAGAAGCTTTTGCATGTATAATATTGGAGGAAGGAAGAAGAGTAAAGTACCATGAATCAAGCAAGCTTTAACTGTGGTCTATCCCCTCGACATAAAGGCAAATCTCACAATAATTTATGTAACAAGAGACTGCTGTTAAAAAATAAACAAGGAGGGGTCGCTCACCTATAGATGTCAGCAAGCACTACATGAAACTTTAACACTATTATCATCATCAAATGTTTATACTCAGCTGGTGTCATTTTATCATAAAACTATTTTTGCACAATTCCGAACAGTGCCTGTAGTTAATAAATGTTTTATGATCGTAGCGGTTTGACTCTGCAATGAATTGTATTACCATTGGAAATCAGAGATTAACACATGTCCTGGAATGGATTGTGTTGGACCAATGCTAAAATTTGTAACATACTTTAGTGCAAGGCACGGTTGGGACGTGGACCTGAAAAAGGCCTTGCCCTGCTTTTTGTTTCATTAACAAAGGACGCTTTCACATCATTAAGGTTTGTGGTGAAATTAATTGAAAGACAGATTTAAAATAAAGTAAGAAAAATACATTGCACAATGCATACACACGCTCCATAAATCACAGCAAACTGCAGCAAAGCCAGAGCTGGCTTTCCATAATTAACTGCAGACTATTTATTTTATCCTGACGGCCTGTCTACAATGCGGAACAACTATGCTGAGGGGTGTGTGGAATATTTTAAGAAAGCAGAGAAAGGGTGTGCTAATGATAATACAGTATCTTGAAAGGCAAACATTATGTAAATGCATACAAAGCATAAAGATAACATTTGTGTTGCACCAAAAAACTATTTGCTCAAGTAGCGCGCAGAGATACAATAGACTGGAACAATGTGCTTTATAACCTAAAGAATCAGTGAGTATCTGGGTAAATAAGGTATCCAGGACATCATAAACTAAGTTTGCATTTATAGAGGAGCTATACCATGATTGGAGGATGTTTTTTTATGTGCCTCAGCATTGACAAATCCACACTCAAGGACTATGGGTTGACCTAAGTTTTCTCCCTGTGAGTATTGTTCTTTTATCTGTCTCCATATGTTGCTCCACTGCTGTGTTCAAATATTTTTTAGCTTACAGGGTTCTAAAACCACAACTATTTAATGATAATCATGACTCTCAATGATGTTTTCCATTGTATGTCAGCAATGGGCTAGGAGGGCCTTTCTTTGAGCAGTTGTTTTAGCACAGCCAGATTTTAACTGAGTGAGTTGAATTATAAGTTCACTGCCCTGATAGAGCGCCTGTATCTCTATCTATAATATAATAAATAATAATCTTTCTTGTAGAAAAATAATGGTAGCTAAACAATTTTCCATCTTCCAACCATGGCATATATAAACATCAATAACATAACATTGCCTGTCATTCTCCACCAATGTCCCGACTACACACCGGCGATGTTGTGACCTGGATTTTTTGCAAGCAAATGTCGATTAAATGACCCCTGACGTCACCCTCAACCTCTTGATTTGACACTTGGGATTCTAGGAGCGTCCCTGTAAGCGCAT
Organism: Stigmatopora argus; assembly: GCF_051989625.1. Classification (NCBI taxonomy): domain Eukaryota; kingdom Metazoa; phylum Chordata; class Actinopteri; order Syngnathiformes; family Syngnathidae; genus Stigmatopora; species Stigmatopora argus. Next base: position 11,135,885 of record NC_135388.1, on the reverse strand, counting down.
CTCTTTGCCATAGCCGGTGCTGCCTCCTCGTGGGCACAGTGCCCAGCCTGGCAGCGAGCCACATCAGTAACACCATCTTGTCTCTCGCACTACATCCTTACATCAGACCGCCTGTGGCTCTTTCCTCTGTCTTTATTCGGCACCACAGCCGAGAACACTTTGAAAGCATGCCCTTCAACCGCTCAGGGAAAAATAACACAATCTCTGCTATTGGGAACAAATCGTGTATTCGCACATTTGATTTGCTCGATTATTATGCAATCACACTGAAGGCAAGTTATACATAAACAATGGTACATCAAGGCGGGATACCAGGTGTAGCAGGTGGAAATCCTGGGGTACGATCCCACACTGCGTGCGTGGAGATGAATTCATTTTTGAACATTTTTATGAATCAAAACAAAAGGATAGATATTGAGTTTCATGTTGTTGTTTGGCAGTATTTACACAGGCATGACAGGAACCCTGCTAGAGGCACATTCAAACTCCTAGGAAATACAGTAATTTTTGATCTATGTTAGAGCCTACAGCTATGGTATATGTGCCTTACTAACCCTGCAATCACTGATCTCCAAACAACAAAACAACTAGAAAAAAGTATTGGAGAAGTGTTTGTGTTTTATCATTATCCTTGTTCTTACATCTTTATTGCTTTTTTCCCACAGCATGTGAGGAAGTTAGGGAATACATTTGTTCAAATTTGACCGTACCTTACAAAACGCTGCCTCAAGCACAAGCCTGGAATTCTACTGGTCTACACTACAGGATAACTGGGTGACTCCACTCATCGGCCACAATGCCACTTACTAAAAGCTAGTGATCCGACTGACTCAAATGTAACGTTTAAAATTCAGATGAAAAAAAATCCTATATTTGAAATGACTGTGAATAATTCCTAGCATATCTTGTTATCTCAGCTAATTAATACATTTGCCTGACTTTGCCATTGTGGATTCAGTCCCCACGCAGAAATGGTGCGAATTAGAGTGGTTGTCTGTCTCTTTATGTGCCCTGGGACTTACTGTCGACCATTCACCGTGGTTGTAAGTAGTACAGAAGCTAGCGGTCCTAGGTTGAAAGCGCCCTCTGTGAGTTTCCTCGAACAAATACCTGATCCATCTCAGTTTGAATAGAGGCCATTAATTATTACTTTCTGAAGACTCTGTTGTTGCAGAGAGTCTTTTTGCAGAATGTTGTTTCATTGGTAAGCAATGTGAATTTTTGGGGCTGCGACTGACTGGCGCTCCATCGAAGAAGGACCCTACCATTAGCTCAAAGTTAACTGGGACACCCTCAACCATGTTGAGGACAAGTGGTTTTGAACAATGATGCTGGACAGATGAAAGATGACATTTGAGTCTGTATGGGGAAAGCTTAGATATAAAACTATCGCAAAAAAGACTTGTCCTTTGTCTGCTTGAAATGCCACACATATAAAGAACACCTGCATATATGTACTAGCAACATGTATACCTGCCCAAAATACTTGGCAAGATTTTAAGTCATAGCAAGAAAAACAACCGTGTTTGCCTCGTATTTATAATTTGTTTTCCCTGGTGAATAAAAAGCCTTGGAGGAGGTGAATGCATGCACAGCAGTCACGTTTTTTTAAGATACATGGTGAGAGTCCCCCCTTTTCCTCAAAGAAAATAAATATACACTCATTTCATTCTGCACACTACATATTCCCACATCCTTAACATATTGCACAGGCTCAGAGCAAATGTGCATGGCTGCACACAGGGAAATACGTCCCATGAAAAATGACAACAGAGAGGCATAACTGCGGACCTGGAATATAATGGGGCAGTGGAGCGAAGGAGAAATAATCATACCGTGAGGTGGGGGTGTGCAGAGATGTGGGAGGAGCAAGGAGAAGATGAGTCTGTGGTGGGGAAATGGAGTTCTACCGCCTGCTTTCCCCAATATAATGCTACATAGGAGCTCCCTTCTCTATGGACACAAAGAAGACAAGATAGGCTCCAATGTTCCTCCATACTGTGACGTTAAATCAGTGCAGTAGTTAAAAAAGGCCCACCAGCGGGTAAAAGGGATTATAATAACTAGCCCAACCCTGCAGTTGGACTTGGCCCCCCTACTCAGCAACGATGCTCTGCAGTTCATGCTGCAAACATTAGGTGTCTCTCTTACACTTTGCAAGGCTGACCCACGTCTTCGAGTGGGGCTCTCTGCTCCTGAACTCCCAGCCACACATGATATATACACCATCATTTGAAAATGGCAGCTTTTTGAAAATTCACCTTGATTATCAGACATTAAAAGTGACTTCTCCAGAGCTGAGTGTCTGGCTAGGGGGATGGCTGCAGACAGCGGAACAATACAGCACGCTTGGTATTAATGCCTGGCTGGGGTGCACGGGGAGGAGAGAGGAGCCAGCTCTTTGTTCTCTCCTCTATCCAATTATTTTTTACGTGTGCTTCTTTTCAAAACAACAAGAGAGAATTTAATTTTAATGTACTCTCTGGAAAAGGGCGAAGAAAAACATAGGCAGTATTCTTAAACAGAGGTACTATATAGCATAAGCAGCTCAGTACATGTACATACACATATCTTGGAGGCATAGATGGATGACAAGGGCAACAAGGATGAAATCAACCCAAATGCAGAGAGAGCCAAAACAGCATGACTCCCTTCATGCAGAATGGAATATAAAACAAACACAGTCTCGCTCCCAAACTCACGCCAAAACATAACATGGGTGCAGCCCAACCCTTCGATGAAAAAGGGAAGACACCAAAATAATACCAGGCGTGTTTCTCTTTACCGCATTGAGGTGAAATGATGGGGACCACATTAACATGTGCATACCCATGGTGCGGTGCTAAGAATGCTCCCTGTAAAAATAACAAGAATTCCTGATCAAATGGTGTGGAAAATAAATACCTCCAATTGCTGTCGGTAGGTATGCCGCCAAATATTTTTCTAATTGGAAGGGCACTTTATCTTTGTCAGACAAGCTGTAAAAAAAAAAGCGGTGCCGTTCCCAGAAGGAGAGGAGCACAGCTTGCTGGCCTTTTATTAGTGTTGGGGCTCTGATATATGCCTGTGCTCTAGGCTTTCATCATGAAGCTGTACCATAAACACACAAAAACTTAGTGAAAAACCAGGGAAACCAATCCCGAACAATTCAACTGGTGTACTTTGCAACATGCAATTACCACACTGTATACAAATGACTGCGGAAAGTTCTACAGCTACGACGGTGAAAACGGGCAGCTGGTTTACAGGTTAGCATAACACCTCAAGTGCTCGACAACCAAGAAACATTAAAATCCAACTGCAAAAGAGCAGAGAATAAACAAACACTGCTGTGCAACCGTAGCGTAAGACAGTTTTCTAACAACCTGTGTGAAAATGATTAGGTCACAAGAGAATAAGAAAACACACATTGAGACTCAAACACATAAACAGCTATACTTCATGCACAGCAACCTTTATGCTCCAAACTGACTTGTGCAAACAAAGACAGAGATAGACACAACACACAAACCCATGTGTTTTTTGTACACATGCACTCACGCAAACTGACAACAGAGCGGCTAAATTAAATTTCAGTCCTTGAGCAGACAACTAAACTGCTTGTGTGTGGGACTCACTCTGAGGCACAGCAAAAGCAATTCTCTGGAGACGGTGAAATTAAAGGGCACAATCCTGCTTGTTTATGGTTCTCACTCTCTTCTCCTCTCAATCACATGTTTTATTAGCAATCATTCGGCCTTAAAAGTCAGGCTTTTCGGCAGGCCATCAGCATGATGACCACACTTTAGTTGCTGGACTTAGCTTGCACACAGAACTGGCATTAAGTCACACCTGAAGCCTTTCATCAACATGAAGCTGCAATTGAGCTCACATTTTTTTTCAGCATTAAATATATCTTTCTTTTAAATGCAGTTGCACAGGACTAGACCTTATACCTGACCTGGATAGGGCATTTCACTCATTTCCAACTGAGGACCATGGTCTCAGTTTTGAAGGTCCTAATTCTCATCCCCACCATTTAACACGAGCAAAAATTGCTACAGTGAAAGTGGAAGCTCACAGCTTGATAAAGCCAACAGAATCACATCATCCACAAAAAAAAACAAATGCAAGAATTGACATGGATCCTTGCTCTCCAGAACCCTGAATAGACTACATGGGAGTCTGAGGAGTAGAATAACCCCAACGTTGGAACACACCCTCCCGTGGATACCTTTAAAAAAGGGAAAACAACCCTGGTCTGTCTATCCAATGGCCCTGTCAACCAAGACACCCCACAACATTCTTCAGAAACTCCAGGCAGATATTATCCACTGATGGGATCCTGCCACAGAGAAAAATGTTTTTGTCGACTTCAACCCCAGATATAAAAGAGCTTGTCTAAGAATCCACACACTACATCGTCCTTTGACGGTGTGATTAGTTTATTTACTATACCTTAAAATATTTATTTGACCATTTTTAGAACCATGAAGAAAATAGAAGTAAAAAAAAATAATGTTATGTAAAATTATAATGTAGGAAAAAAATGTAAACATAGGTACCTTATGCATTGGACGTGTAACTCTGAATTCGCCTAAAATATTGTATTATAGTGGCATCTTTTTCTACACTCCAATCTATTGTAGATTTGCTGCTCTGTTCTCTGTTTGGAAGATATAATCTTTTCCTGAGCAAGCACTGTTGGGATTAACTATGACTAGAGATTGCATATTTGCATCATTAAAGCATGAGGAGTTTCTACACAAATTGAAGTAAACAAAAAGAAAGACAGGTGAAAATATGAGAAGTGTGACTACTTAATGTTGACCAGTGCTGAATAGATCGGAACAAACATACATACATACATACATATATACATACTTAGCGGCTTATTTATGGATTTCTTTTGAGACAAACAAGCTTCATGTTAAACCTTTTTCTACTTCCCTCTTAGGGCTGTTGCTATGGCGGGGATTTTAAGCTTAGAAAACAAATTAGATTTTATTTAATTTTTTGATTCTTAGTAAATGTAGTGACCTTTTTTTCCCCCAAAGTTAAATGATTTTTCTGGCTTCAAGCTGTCTCAAAGAACACGAGTGGGTCTTATCGTGTCTGGTGACAGGTCGCTGCACATGAATAAGGAGGCGGAAACTTAGCATGCTAAAAGTAATTTGTTTAAAGAATGTATTTTGGCCTATCTTCTTTTGTTCCCACTTTCACTGTAAATGTCTCATTCAGATAGTATATACATAGTATATATGGATTTTTTTCTTAATGTGGAAATTACGTAGTGAGTGTAAATATATGTATTCGTATTCACATTTCACATGAAAAAAGAAAAAGTTCATGTTTGTTTTTGTTTTTTACGTTTCAACATGCATTAACATGCTTACCTCACATGAAGGATTTTGGCTTTTTTGTCGGGATGTTAGCATGTTCTCCTGTGTAGCTTCTCTCCAGCTTTGTCCCACGATCCGAAAAGACAGCTGAGGATGTTGTCAGGTTCTTATACGGAAGCCTGGAAAAATAACAGTGATTTAGTAATATATATCATCAAGTAGTGGCATGTGATAGGAATTGAAATCGTTCCATGAATATGCTCAAAACAAATATCTATAAATATATATAAATGTAAAAGTCATTAGTCTGTTTCCAACCTGAGAAGTTTAGCACCATTTTTAATTTTTTGTTTCATAATGAAAAATCTGACTTACTGCTTGAAATATGGACTAAACTAAATTAACCAGACAGCCTGGATCAGGATGTCCAGTCTGTCACACTCCCCTGCCTAGGAGTCTCAAGTCTCAACCATATGCCTCCTCAAGAGGTGTGTTGTTGGAATTGAGCTTTTCAAAATTTTCATCCCACCAACTCAAGAAGCCCTGGATCAAAGTCAACAGCACCGTGTCCTCACTACATTGTATACAGTGATGATGGTGTGTAGCTTCCTTTTCCTGAGACCTGATTTAGCAGAATTTCTCAAACCAGTCCAAAGGTCATAGTCCACAGCCTAACTGAAATCTTGCCATACGCAAGCATTTTCCTCAGTGAGGATCAAATGCCTGCCTGCTTATCAGCTGCCTGTGGAGTGCCACATCCCCAAACGCTGGATGAGACTCCTCCGTCAGCTTGATGACATTACGAACATTTGGTGTCCACCAATGGATTTGGGGATTACCTCAACAGGCGCCAACCAACTTAAAGCCTCACCTTCAGTTTGCTACCTCAACAATGAAAGTACGGAAGATGGCCAAATTATGGGTCAGACTTCTTCCAATCAAGAAATAGTACAGAACGAAGGCAAAGCTAAAACAACCCCACTTCTTGATATTATGCCAATGTGTTCCTGTAAATATGGACTAAACTTACTGGAGTTCTCCCTGGTGAATTTCAGTCGTGTGTGGCATTTGGTTTAACACGGCACTGCTTGACCATGAGTGTAGAATGAGACACGCACATACTTAGAAGGAAATATGTATAACACATGGCAGGCAGATGAGTCTGCGCCATTAAAGAAGATTATTTATTTTTCTGACTGGCTGGCCAAATCGTAAATACTCTGTATGTAAAATATTGCCCATGGAACCCAGCGCAAACAATAATGTATAAATGCACATTAAGGTGTGTACCATTAGCTCTATATGGCCAAATGTATTATATTTGATGCATGAATTTTGAGAAATGCATCATATTTTTCCCCAAATAAAACTAATTTATCATATAAATATGATACAAATTTCTGACAAACTAAATTTGAAATTTTAGTGTTTTTGTTACGAGGCACCATTAAAGGACTTTAATTTGCTGTCAATCATTTAATGGTTTGTCAATAAAGGGTTAGAAAAATACATCCAAAATATTCTTCATGTTTAAGTTTTTCTGTTAAATTTGTCTTAAATTCATCGTAATATGTTTGGGATGGTGCACGTTATAGGTATGAAACAAGTGTCTTTCCAAAGGCACTTTATCAAGAACCAACACGATGTTAATGTTGACCACATGGGCTCAAGATCACTGGACTGAAGCTTTTCTCAAGTGCTACAATATGTTGTGACACCCACAAATGTCAGTTCAAAGTTTACTGTGCCAAAAAGAAGCTTTTATGTTAACTGTGCCCAGAAGCACGATTGACTTCTCTTTTCTCGGAGGCCTCTGGGACAACACATAACACAGGAGACAGAAAGAAGGAGTTTCTTCGGAAAGATATAAGTACAGTGTTAAAGATTCCAGATGATGGGGGGATAAGGTCTGGGTTTTGTACAAACACATTTTGGATCAAGATACACTGTCTGCTAAAATATTCTTTTGCCCAAGCATAGTTGAAAATACAAAAAAAAAGAAAGTAAATACTTAACCAGAAAGAATTGTCACTAGAAGTGGATGTAGAAAAAAATATTTGGCTGAATGATATAGATAAATTAATAATACATCTCATTTGTAATACTGCAATTTTACTCAACTAATTTCTTTGGGAAATTCTTTGTTTTCTACTTTTCAGAATTGTACTGAGGCACACGTTCTCTTGGATATCTCATGATCAAATGATGCATGATGCAAGAGGAGAAGGAAAATCACCTTTCCAACAACATGGTCATACGCTGCAGTTTGGAAACAACCAGGCTTCTTACACTAAAATGTGTATACTTAGAAAACAAGACCAGACAATATGTCTTACAGTACAGGCCTGGAGCAGCTCATTTTCTGTTACTGGACTGATGCAAGACTACACTATTGTCTTTGAGATTTCTGTTAACAAGGGGTATTTAGGGATTGAGTCCTCATTATGCTACGGTAGAAAAAAAACAATTAACTATCTTGACTAACTGAAATAATGCTTGACAAAAAAACAATCTCAAGAACTTCAGAAATGTACATACCAAAATCACGACTATTGTATAAGGATTGCTGTCTACGTCAATCTATGCGCCACACAGTTCCCTGCCCAGAAAGTGCGTCGACAACAATAACCAGGCTACTAATTAATACCGGGATGCTCTACTCAATCACACAAGAGGAAGGGATGGAAGGAGGAGAGAGTGAGCCAAAGACCGTGCGAGAGAGAGAGAGGAAGAGTAGGGTGGGAAAACGGAAAGGATGGCAGCAAGAGAGCGGTGAACAGACCTAGCTTCGGCTTAACTTGGACCCTTTGCCCAGCGCGTCCGTGGCGGCAGCATTGTTGACCAAATGACAAAATGGAGACTGGAGACGAAGCATTTTTCAAGCATCTGCATTGAGGCTTGATGAGGATGCCATGGAATTAATGAAAATCCTGGAAAGCCCTTCCATCTCGTCCTGTTAAAAGCATCATTGTTGCCTCCAATCAAACAAGAGTAATTCCTGAGAATCATGAGTCAAGCTTATGCAAAAACTGTGGATTGACTTAAAAACCCGTCTCATCCGTTAGCGCTCTCTTTCTGTGTGCGATCCACACGATAACCCTGGTCTTGCTGTCTTTGCCTCACAATCGCTCCCTCTCTCTCTATTCTCCCCAACTGATCAATACTTCATTTAAATCCTAACATTAGCACACTAATAATGGAAAAAGGAGGCGAGAACAAACACCAGCCGACGTGGAGCGTCGAGTGACACGAAAATGGCTATTTTAAGGCAACAGGTCGTGGGTTTTCATGAAAATACGATGTGGAAAAAGCAAGGCACAACTACATGCAAGCGTTGTGAGGCTGCACTGCTGTTTTGATTTGAGCTCCTGAGACTCTCGCTGATCAATACTCATTTAAATCCAGACGGCAGAGAACGACTGCAATATCTCGTCTCATCAGAGGGAAAAAAAGACAACCACGCCATCCCAATTATCAGCTGAAATGACTGGTGTCGAGGAGACACAAGTTGGATGCTGATAGAGGCGTATTTCATATTTATTCAGCAGAATTTTTACATTAGCACCTGTTCTCATAATTGGCTAATATATATGCACGCTCACACTTTTATCTATTCACATAATTCACAATGAGCACAATCAATACTGCCCTCTCCATACGCCGTGCTCCACACTCGTAAAGTCTGTCTGCATTAGATCATATAATAAGCCGTTCAGAAAAACCCAGACGAGACCACCTAATTCTTGGTGCTCAGCAAAATTTCCAGCCAGTGTAACTAGCTAATCTCCGTATTATTTACCTTAGGAGCCTGGAAGTCACGGGCCTGCGCGAGAGTGCGGCATCTCGTTGGAATCTCATCCCATCGAGATAACTCAACAGATCCTTGTCTAGTCAGATACCCCCCCACCCCCCGTTGCGAAAACAGGCAAAAAGGCTGAGAGAGAAGAGAACAAGTGAAACACTGGGTTGAAAGTGTTTCGAAATGGAGTCAAAGACAAACCTGCAAAATGTGCACTTACACGTGGTCAGGCGGCAACATCGACCAATGAGCAATTAGAAAGACAAGACTTAAGTTATTGATCCGGGTTTCAGGCTCTTTTTTCCCCCTCTGGGCTAAAAAGGCTGACGGAGGTTGTGTGATGGCTGCTGTAGCTTATGGGATACCAGACAGAGTAACATAAGAAAAGAGGAAGCAGGAGAACGGTTCTCACTCCCAGGCCTGGAAATCTTGATTTAGGAACCAGGAACACTCATGTATGCATATTTTTTTATGCATTTCAGCCTTTCTTCCTGTAAAACCAATATTTCTGTTATGAAAAGAGCTTCTGGAAAACTCTGAACAGAATTTTTATTTTTTAGCAAAATGCGAGGTAGATAGAAAGAGAGCTTTTGGCTTGCATATGTACTGTCAATGAAAAACATGCTATATGTTTTTCGATTTAATTTCACAATGGAATATTCTACAATTATGGTTTAAACTTGTGTTTTGATTTCATTTGGTGAACTGACCTACTATGCAACTTTGAAAGCACAAAGCCAACTAAAGGAATATATTCAATTTGTCTCTGAGACTCTGAATACACAAGCCCAGAATTTTAAACATAAATTACATTTAGTATGGTAGAGGTGCTTTAATGGACTGCTGAGTCAGCGACTGCTGTTGTTGTTGTTTAAGGCTTCGCCTCTGAGATTAAAACCCTCTTTTGTGTGTACTCTACTCTTGCCAGCTGCATGAAATCGCCTCAACGAGTTACTGCACTACCAATGACACTTAGTTACAGAGATCCCACATCAAATTTACTCAGGGGGGTGAGTAAAACTGGGTGGGGATTGGGTTACAGGGTTTTATGCAAACAAGGATAAAGACATTCAGGATGAACTCAAAGACATGGCTTGACTATTGCCTGATGCAGAGTACACTACAGGATTTTTTGGGTTGATCCCGACGGTCAAAGTGTCAGAGTACAAGATATAGTGTAATGAAGTTGTAGCATGTCTTTGGATGGACTAGTGGTCCCACTGCAAGACTCGATGTTGCCTAATAATTACGTTTAGCCAAAAAGAGTGCCGTCTGACATCTAACACCATTGGGAGATGGGACAAGGAGGTGTCAATCAGTCACGGTGGTTAAGCCACGTTGTATCATACTATTTACATATTATATAACGATGTAATGTTTAATATACACGCTTCTGGATATTGTAAAAATGTGACGACATGCTAGAATGGCAGAGGCTACTTTGTGGTTCTTAGATTATTGCGGCGATGTTTGGTTGACATCTTCCCCAAAATTCGAGAGAAGACAGTCATGATTGTCATTTTAAAAACGTTTTTTCATGCATGGCAGTGAACAGAACAATATAGCCTTCAAACAAATTTCAAATAAAACAGAATATTTCATGTAAATAAAAAAAAAAACACGTTCCTTATCTTTTTTTACTGAAAAAACAATACATAAGATAATAGAAAAAAATGAGAAAAAAGGAGAGAAAAAGCACAAACTAGAGGGTATATTTGCTTCAATTGGCCAAGGCTTGTCCCTTTTAATTACAGCTTCTGTGAGCTGTGTCTGTGTTTTTTTTCTTTTTTTACCCCCCAATATTTCAAAAGATAAATGAGAATCACTCTGAGGTGATTGCTCATTCCTACTCCATCGCCTTCTGAAAGAAGGACACCTTCAACATTTGGACCTGTCACGTCACTCTCGACTAAATCCCTAGCAACCACCATAGCAACAGCTGAACCTGAGGATGAACGTGAAATGCATAGCAAGCGCCCTCCTGCCACAAGGCAGAGGGAAAAAAAGCTTTGGAAGAAAAATATGAAGCGGAAGCAGATATTGCTGAAATACCTGTATTCAATGTTACATAGAAGACAACTGCACTCAGCACACAAACTATGTCTAGCTGTATTGATAAATTCAATTAAATGTGTGACATCAAGCCTAGATTTGTACAATTGATAGCACCATTACTTTTGGACAGAGAAAAAAAAGAAGCTCTTAAGTATTGACAGACCATATTTACTGTACAGACATATGTACGGCAATCCTACAAGCTCTGTTTAAAACCCACACCTTTTACACAGTGTACATTATGTGTAAAATGTACTTTATAAACAGCTGTGCCTTTTACAATAAATGGCAATACAGAGTATTTCCCTGTATTATATTCTCTGAAAAAGAATCTCCTTAAAATGAGAAAGTATGGACCTTTCCTAGTCCTTGAGTATTTATTGGCAGCCAGGGCAAAAACACACTCTCTAAAGTACTCTGAGTAGCTATTAACCAAGTGTGGAAATGACCTCCAGTTTTAAGCGTTTGTTTCTTTGAGAGCCAGAGCTGCAGAGGCCACCTTAAAGGGATATCCTGGAGTTTTGTTTTGAAAGATAAAAATGATTTGGAATTCAGAGACAAAGCAGACTGACAAAAGGCTTTTGTTCCGATCAGAGGGCTAGGATTTTATAATATTGTAATAAAAAAGGGAATTACAAATAAAATGCAATATCAAATAGAGATAAGAGAGAAAGTTGGTTGTCCTTTTGTCATTTGCATACAACATAGTCCATCTGTAGCCTATGAGGGTAAATTGGTTGTCCTTTGTCTCCTTGAGCCCTGCGTTTGGCAGTCCACCGATTCAGGGTGTCCCCAGCCTGCTGCCCATAGTTAGCTGGGATAGACTCCAGCACCCCCTCCATGACCCTGGTGAGGATAACCGGTTCGGAAAATGAATGAATGAATGATCCACAATGTGGCCAAACTTTCAAAGGTAAATGTAAAACAGGACTGGAAATAACCTCAGCAAGCCTTTGACACGACACGGCCTTTTGTATCGTAAAAGCTGAGGAAAGCAAATTCTGATTCAGCTAGATTGCATCCAATCTTAAATGCAATTAATAAACCTCGCAGAGGCAGATTATGCTGACAGGGCTTTTTTCAACAACAATGCGGGCAAACACTCAATTACATATGCACACTAGTCCCCCTTATGTCAAAACACATGACTTCTTTCATCAATGTTTCCCACGAAATACATATACAGTACTATTCATTAACGTCCTTTTGAGTTTATAATACATTTTTTGTTTTCCGAATCACAGATTACCCAACCTGCAGCTGCATCAAATGCACACGCAGCATCTCCATCCAATGCAGAAGTTTACAAAGAAATGGTCATGTTTCCCTTGCTCCAGCATTTAATCCGAAAAGAAAACCACAACGGTCTGGCATTTCCTGGGGCAATGTGAAATCAAATTAGTGAGAGCTATGTTAATTTCAAGCAGCATTTCATTAAAAAGAAAAGATAATCGCCAACAAAGTCTCCATGTCCTCTTTGACTAATCTAATAATGCTTAGTTTGTTTGCTTTAATCATATTAAACCATTAGGCAGCAGAGACAAGGCTGAATCAAGCAGCAGACCATTTTAATCTGTCTGTCATGGCCACCATCTGATTTCCTGACATTCGTCACAGTGTGGAGTGTGCGGAAGAGCGTTTGGCATTTAAAGCCTCAGATGACTGCGTAGGAGTTAAAGTCGTGCTTCTAAGATTACAGACAGGTGCTATAGCGTGGTTGAATTGGTGATCAGTGATCAGGCAAATCTTTATTTTGAACGGGATTCAAATTAACCGCATAATTGAAATCATAGGCTGCCATTGACAGCGATGGATGCCCAATCCATTTGAACATGGAGAGTGCCAATGGCATGAAACATGATCCTTCACTATTAGACCTCGCTGTTTAAAAGGATTGGAGGTCTATCGCCATCAATGGGAGCCAACGAGTTAACCTTTCATAGGGGACCAGTGAGTTCCATATTTTACCTCGCAGGTTAGTGGAGAGCCAAATGCACCCATGGGAAGAGCCACATATGGCTCCCGAGCCTTAGGTTCCCTACCCCTGCTCTAAAGACATCCAATTCATTAAAACTGGGAGGTCTTCCTGTGAATGCGTATGTTTCAGTACCATTGATGGCACTAGACATCCACTACATTTTGACTGGGAGGCTTGATAGCAATAATTCACTGCCAGCCTCTCTTAGTCAAAAGTAATTGGAAGTCTAGCACCGTCAACTGCAGCCAGTGACTGAAATGAGGGGCTTTTAAAGAGCTGTAAATCCATTACTATCAAAAACAATGAAATTGTCCCCATTTAATCCCAAAATGACAATATTTAACTAATTCTATCAGGTTATGTGAATAATATATTAGCACAACTGCACTGTACATGAGTCACTCATCTAACCCGAAAGTGGTGCTGTTCTGCAGCTCAGGCTCTGGAGGTCTTGGGCTGTGGAGACTGCATGCAGAGTAAATTATATCTGTCAATGTGACATTTTAATCTTTACTTAATCTTTTTTAGCTTTTTATGACATTGAAACCCTGTGGTTTTACATCGGTAGGAGTAAAAATGCCAGATTTTTTGGGGGTGGGAAAAAAAGGGGTAAATATTAATATTTCGTATGAACTGCAACACTCATTTCATGTTTATTTAAACGATTTTACGAGCAGCAATGCCAAAATATACAACTGAAATAATTGAATGAATCAATTAGGCGTTGATACTAACTGTAGCAACCAGTAAACTGAACCATTAGTGGAAAAAAAGACAATAGTTTTACAGTGCAGATATATTTTTTTCAAGTTACTACTTATCTGGAAAAATATTATTAAACATTCTATTGTATTTGAAAGAAAATAATGGGACTCAGTAGTACACAATATTCCCATAAGTCCAAATAGTGATGCTAGATATGCAATTTTAAGTGTACATTTCAGTCCTGTTGTATAATACAAGTGGGCTGCCCAATAATTGCTTTAAATAATTGAATCCACAATCAAGATTGATTGAAAAAAAAAATGGATTGACAGTGTGCCTGGTAAAATTAAGATTTTTTTTCACCACTAAAGAACATTCATTGAAGGGAAAGCATTTTTAATGCTGAAATACACTTACTAAGATGATTCAGTTTTCTAGCAAGACAAACATAAAATGGTCTGTTTGTGGGAAAGAGAACAAAGGGTAACACTTCTGAACAAGGAATAGGTAATGAAAATAATCCTGATGAATTTATTTTAAAAAATGGGTGGAGGGAGGGTGTTGATCAGACCCTCTTCACTGAGAAAAATAAATAAAATAACTCATTCCCCATCAGTGGGTACGATCACTTGAATGGAATCAATCAACTATGTTCCGCTTGGCTTTGCTCTTCGTTTCCAAATCCAATCTCTTCTATCATCTCAGAGCACATTTATAAGGGCCCGGCCTCTTGATTATCTCCCTCCCTCGCCTCAACTCCCCCGCTTCTGCATGCTCCAATGTATTAAATTAAATGAGGTGTCTGTCCAGGTCACCCTCACCCCAGCTTCCCAAAGCCCTACCCTCACTGCTGGTAATCAAGGAAGAGGACCCCTCCCTGGGAGTGTTGTGCCAGCCAGGCTGCATAAATTAGCATTAATGAGGGCTGGAGAGACCTGTCGTAAAGGAGACACGAAGAAAGGGGAAGAAAATATAGATACGACTACATTTACGGCTTTAAGATGAGCATTCGCAAATGGTTTTCTTTATCAATTTGGTCCTGCTATTTGAAGTATAGTGAAACATTTTAAAGAGAAGACTATTTTTGCTTTCCCTTTTTCAATTGAATGCCTGTATTGAGGGGGATATCAGGGATGCTCACGTTTGATCAGTTAAAATAGTGTTGGCATTGATCTAATGTCTTTCGCCATGCCAGACTGCCATTCCCCGGAAATGCTGGCTTTTATTTACCCTATTCTACACTTTCATCTGAAAAATAGTATATAAGGGCCAGGTTAATTTGTATTTTTGTTGGCATAGCGTGCTTTAAAACCAATTTCAATGAAGAATAAGGGAAACTGAATTCAAAAGTTGAATCTCAGGAACATAAACATAATAAAGTGACCGAGGCGCGCGCACACAGAGTGCACGCGTTGGTAGTTAGCCATTATTCAGCCATGGTCCTCTCTTGACAGCAGCTTCAGAGAGGCCGTTATTAAGCACAAAGCAGAAGCCAAGAGCCTGTGCTAGAGCTGCGTAGCACAATAAAAATTCCTTCTTTTTTTTCTTTAATTAACTTTTACGAGCAATGAGGAGAACATGCTGTCACCTGACTCTTGCTGCACCACCGCTTATTTCTTTCCTTTCACATAAGGCTATCCTTTATTCTGCTCTCCCTGAACCACTGCAGTCAATACTATCATCTCAAATCATGGTTTAACATTAAGAACATTTCCGATTAAAAAAAGGTCCGGGATGATTGCTATTCAAATAACTTTGAGTAGCATGAGTGCTTTAGTCTATTTTCTACAAAACAAAATAAACACCAAAAAATCCTGCACAACCACAGCAGATTTGTATGCCACGCACTGTCTATTTACAAGGCAAAGGGGAGTTCAGATTGTGTCATGTTTCTGTAGAAATTTTAATTAATATTTCTCCGTCAGCAGTACAGCAACCCACTTTTTACAAATAAACAAAGGCAGACTTCTTTTCATCAAGAAGTAAAACGCGCAGGTCCTGCTGATCTGCAGAATAGGCTGTTCTCTGCCTACACCATTTTCTTTCTATCTTGTAAGGCATTATAAAAGAAAGACACAAAGGAGCGGATATTGCTTTGGCTGAAACGAAAGGCAAATAAATTTTCTACTCAGTATATAGAGGGCATTTACATCAAAATCTGACGGACATTTCTTTTCAACAGAAAAATACAAAAAAGATTGTTAATATGCCAACTTAACTGACTATCTATCCTTTTGAATTGGCATTGGATGCTCTGGGAAGTGAGGCAAAACTATAGTCACAAGAGAGTATAATAATATAATAATTCAATATACTAATGAAATATACTATTGAAAAATTATGTTTTATGAGAACTTGGTTAAATCATGCTCTTGAAGTCACTTACAATATGTGTATGTTCTAGACCACATGTGTCAAAGTGGCAGCCCGGGGGCCAAATCTGGCCCGCCGCATCATTTTTTGTGGCCTGGGAAAGTAAGTCATGAGTGCCGACTTTCTGTTTTAGGATCAAATTAAAATAGAGTATAGATGTATATTAAATTTCCCGATTTCCCCCCTTTTAAATCAATAATTGTAATTTTTAATCAATTTTTTCTGTGGTTTTTGGTTCAAAAATCATTTGGTAAAATCTAAAAATATATAAAAAAAGCTCAAATAAACATTGTTTTAGATCTATAAAAACTGAATATTCAGGGATTTTAATCCAGTTCTTTTAATCCATTTATTAAAAAAAAATCTAAATATTATATCTAAAATGGTCCGGCCCACGTGAAATCAAGTTGACGTTAAAGTGGCCCGCGAACCAACCCGAGTCAGACACCCTTGTTCTAGACTGAATGTTTTAAATGAGTGGTGCGTTGAGACAAGTACGGAGAAAATGGAAAATGCAGAAAGTTTTAAAACAAAAATTACAAATATGAACAATAATGAACCAATTCCTCCAAATATTTTTTGTAAACAATGCAATCCCATAATAAGGATGTATTGTTTGACAATCCAGCTCACATACAGACCTAAAAGAGAGATTCAATATGAAAAGATAGTGATTTTTTCTTTTTCTTTTGAGATTAGACCCAAGATGCATTTTTTAAATTCCACTTGACATACATCAAGGTTCATTAATCTCACCACAGTCAATACTTATATGCCTGTATTAAAATGACCTCGAAATATTGCCCCAAAGAAGTTTTAGAAGATAGTAGAAAGTAACTGAGTGGGATCTTCATTGATATTGATAAAAGAGCAACCAGAAGCATTGATTGAATGCTCTGTAAGCACTGTAAACACAGCTTATACTCTGGTCATCCCCCCAAAATATATAAAAAACATTCAATTATGGTCATGAAATATTATCACACCAATATTACACTAACGATTGGCTCAGTTCAATGAAACCAACAAGGACCAAAATGTGCAAAAAATACCAATTTCTTGTAACTTGATACTGCAATTCTACATTATGGTAAAAATAAATAAATATATATATATTTTTTAAAAAATCAAGAAATTTGGACTTGATGTCAGATAGCTGTAATAATGCCTCTTGGTAAATACGAAAGGCAATCAAGTAGACATTACTCTGTACATAACATGCAGCTCAGTAGCTGTCATGCAATTTATCTGTGACATAAAATCACAAACAGCAGCAACCAGACTCCCTTAACCTCTTCCAAAGCAAAAATAACAACAAAAACAACAAGTCATCTGCAAAATGCTTGCATGGCCCAAAATGAACAGCTGGAGAATAGAACACACTTTACATCTTGTGTTGGCTAATTATTGTGTGACAGTGATTAAGAACTATTCTTTTCTACATAAACATTACATGTATACAACTAATTTTAGTGATAACGATATAACACACAACTCAAAAACAAAAAAACACTATATTCATCCCTTTCAGTACCTACACAGTAAGTTACAACCAAGGATATGAGAAACTGAGGCGAAAGTAAAGCAAAAGCATAGGCTTTGTGTGCTGAATTTTGAAGAAAATGGGTATGAAAAGGTTGACAAGCAACAAAACCGGGGCAGCAAATGGCTGACTATGAAAATACAAAATGAGAACAACAAAGAGAGAGAGAGGTTGCGAAGCTGAGAAAAGAAATTAGTTCATGTATATTGCTGGCCATTCATTCATACACATTCCTTCTCCACTGCTGTCAGCTGTCAAATTGGGAAAACGATGTGGATGTGAGATTTGCAAGAAGACCTGAACTTGGCGCACCACTGAGAGCTAATCAAAACACAATCACGTTCACTGCCAGACCAGATGCACACAGGCCGGAATTTGAACACTCATTCTCGCTCACAGCCCAGCAAACTGCTTGTCTCTCTCATTGGTTTTCACACCGTTTCACAAATCTCTGCATAACCATGCATGGACCTACAGAAAAATATTAACTTGCAGTCACACATCAGCACGCATGTATTTCATTCCATTTTCATCCCAGATTACTATTTCCAGCACTCTGAAGTTGGAACATACTTCTATCAAACCAACAATTTAAACCTAAGATTCTTTCTGCAACTCTGAAGTCCAACCAGGCTTAAATATAGGAAAGTCAACTGTACTTAAGTGTGTATCTCAGACTTAAAGCCACTACTTTCGCTGCCATGAAACCATGGATCAATCACAGCAAAGCGACTTAATGATGAATTTTTATGAGCAAAGTTGCTTATTTGTTTAAAGGCAAATGTCTCTTTCATTCTTTTTGCTTACTGACCTGGCACATTAGTGATGCTGCTACACTTGGTGCAGTCAGACCCTCGAAATTAGCACGAGTACTCCTTTATCCAACACCACCACGACTTTCCAACTGTAACAGCGCATTCGGAGTGAGTTGTTGAACGCACCCTAATTTCTGCCTAATTTTTAATGATAAATCAGGCAGAAATTAGGGAGTGTTCAACAATTCATATCCGAGGCAAAGTTTGTGAGAAGATGAGTTATTTACAAATACATGATGACATGTTATCAAGAGAAGACCCACTTCAGATGAACAATTTGAGGCTAATCATGTGCAGTTTAACTGTAAAAAGAATAGAGCTAAGAGCAAAGCTATGAGGAAGCTGCCATGCCAGTGCCAGGCTCATCAAGCGCTATGACGATTTCATTGCCAAATAAGGCTCAAACTACTGAATGGTGCCACTACCGAAGAAGGATTTAGAGCTGGGTGGTTAGACAGGTTCAAAATGTACAGATGTCAAAGGTATGCTAGAGGAGGACGCAACTCGACATGTTGATGTTGTTACTTTGGAATTAAATCTGTGTAGGTATTGAGCAAATTTTATTAAGAAACTTCATGCAGTTTGAATAATTAATTCAGTGAATCTTTTGCATTTAAATAATGGTACCAGTGCCACACGTTACATCTTTTTAATTGTAAAGAATGGGCCCCACGGAGTACTCTGTTAGCTTTCCTGTTCATCAACTTGAAATCCTGACCAAAGTTAAGCACACAATAAACGCAACATTACGAATATAATAAGTGTGTGGAATGTGCAAATGTCTGTTGTTATATCTGAAATACTGACTTTTCTATTTTATAGTTTGGCATCCTTCCCTCTAATGCAGGGGTCTCAAAGCGATTTCGCAAAGGGTCGCAGTGGGTCCTGGTCTTTGTTTCAACCGATCCAGTGTCGACAGTTTCACCAACGAGGGGTCTTCTAAAATAAGGAGCACCTGGCTGCAATCAACTTGTTCGGTTTGAATGAAAACCTGCACCCACTGCGGCCCTTTGAGGACCGGTTTGAGACCGCTGCTCTAATGTGATTCAGACCTGTCTAACCACCCTTTTATTTTTTGATTGCAAAAAATAAAAATGGTCAAATAGTCTTGGGGTCAGCAGTAAGAAGAACATCTCCCAGAACCGTGAAACGAATTAGAGAATTTAGATGTAAAGTACACTACTTACAAAATTTTCAAGTTAAGAAAAAAGTTCTGGAACCAATTAATTTCGTAAGTAGAGGTACGAAAGTATATAATCTGCCTTTAAAAAAACAGAAAGCAAACCTTTGCTTCTACCTCTCAACATAATTCACACAACAATTGCTATTCTTAAGTGGATATGTCGGACAGGAAAGGAAGAACCTGATGTATCCTGTGTGACATTATTAAGTGTAGATGTTTCCCTACCAAATCTTTGCCACTACAATTAGAGCTATACTCTGAAATGCATTGATCCCATCTGCTAAACACAAAAGGGTCAACTAAAACTCTACAGCTCCAATTTTGTTATCACTTGGTCTTCAGTTTAAGACCAGAAAACATAGGGCAGCTAATGCGCACTATGGCCTACTTCAACTCGACCACTCAGCAAGCAAGAATATGTTATCACACAAAATATATATTTATATATACTCTGGGTTGTAATTTTCAGTTTATTATGAAGTTTAGATTTAGATGTGCTCACACCGCATAAAGACAACTCCAGAGAATGCTTGAGAGGTTGGATTTATACTACGAGGTCTAAGTGCCCACTTTATGGCGCAAACGACTTAGACCCTAATGTGAAAAAGACCTCCCGGTTCCTTTTTGCTGATAAAACAGAGTTCAACTTTGGCATTTTGTCTACATCATTGAAAATTCTCAGAGAGCTGTCAGAAAATGTATTCACAGTATTTGTGACGTCCTCCCAAGCCAACTCCACATAATCAGTTCTCCACTGATTATTTCAGCTATTGCAAATACTGTACCTTGGAGGCTTTGATATACCAGGTCTGGTATTCGGCTCACACAAATAATAATAATAAATTACCAGCAAAGGTAAATAGATGCTGCCTCTAGAGCAGAGTTATGCTGTGTGCATGATTTACACTATTCATAGAAATAGAACCCTTAGCTTTAGATGCAAAATCTAAGAGTAACGTATGAGATACTACTTCACTCTACTGCTGAGCAGGACCAACACACACCAAGTAAAAAGCCCTTGAATTGGAAACATACATGCACACTATGCTCCCCTCATTGTCAGAGCCACTAAATCTAAACTTGGTTAGATGTAACCTTGGTAGAGCCAACACTGAAGGATAAAGAATAGGAGAACCAATGGCCTTAGTTTTTACCCTCATGTATCAAAAGCAAACACACGAACACAAAGTCTACACACAGATCCACACACCCTCAAAGTCTACACATCCCAACCCACAAACACACCTTCAGTCATGCAAACTGTACTACTTTCATTGCATAGCCTTTCTACCACTGTTTGCAATGTTGAATAGTTGTTAAATTATTCATGTTTTTAATAACCAGCTGGGTCTCGGTGTTGCAGAGTTGCCCTGTTCAAACATAGTTGGGTGTGTTTATGTTCATGTGCATGTGGAGAGCACAGTGAAATTAAGGGCAGAGTTTGAACAAGGAGGTGAATGTGTATGTACAAGAGTGGTGTATGGGATCGCAACAAGAGTTATCACAGCCAGAGCTGAATTGACTGACAGGTTGTTTGAGGGTGGTAATAGGACAAGCTTCTGTGTCAACATAAAGGTTTTATCACTCAGCATGCATGAGTAAAATTGCAGAATCCACCGACAGGGCAATTTCCGAAATGTATTGGAACATTAATTAACAATTATGTTGTTTTTTCAATGGGTTAAAATATTAGATTCAATTTTTACATTCATTTTTTGTGAGGACTTTACATCTTTTACGAGAAATTGCAGCTTCTTTCAATTGATATTAGTTTAGTGTTCAATGCTCTATGGCACTGGTCTCTAAGCTATTCCACAAAGGGCTGCAGGATTTCATTTCAACCAAACAAGATGACACCTTTCCACCAATTGGTGAAACAAATCTGTATGTAAATAAATAAATAAAAAAAAACAAAGAAATCAATAGGTGATTAGTAATAATTATAGAAAACCCTCTGTCTCCCTGCTTATTTGAAAACTTAGCTTTACATATAATGTAAATGGTAAATGTTTCATGCAGCTGGTCAACATACAATACCAGTAAGAGGCATTCATGTTAAACTTTAGTTGTCCTCATCATTCTGCCCTATTTGGCTTTGTTTCTTTCTTTGTGACTCCTAGTCAGACTATGCATCTTAACAATCATTTTTCCACCCCTCTGTTTTTTTTCTTGAAGATGCTACGTGCAAGAAAAGGGCAGAGGCACTGTATGACCTTGGCGAAGCTCTGATGATTTGTGTAGATTGAAAGTATTGATAATAATGGAGAAATTAATAAGCTGAGGTTGCCTTGGCCTGAGGGATAGGCTACAAGGTTGGAGGAGGGAGAGCGGGGCAGTGGCGCTCTGCAATATTGGGGATGATTAGGTCGGGGGGTAGGGGGGTTGCAAGGGATGGAATAGGAAGAAAGAGAGGGTGGAGGGAGAGGGTGCAAAGTGCGCGATTTCCTTAGCAGCAGTGTGGTGCTGCAGTCCATGCTGTCACATGTCAAAGCAGGAGCAAATCAAAGGCAGCTCTTTTGATGAATATAAAACAGGGCCCTGCTGAGAACCACTCTCCCTCCCTGCTTTTCTAATCACAGGGCTGCAGAGACGACAGGCTGCATCACCCCCACCCCACTCCGCCAACCCCACCACCGCCAAATACATCCCCTGCAACCCCACCCCAACGCAAAACGAACAAAACCCAGAAACAAGGAGAGGAGGACTGACAGCACGAGCGATCACAACAATGGCTGCTTTATAATAACAGTAAACATTTGTCCTCTTGAGACGTGTGCAGAAGGACGGGTGGGGTGTGGCAAGATGCTACTGCCGGGTTTATATGTTTTATCTGCAAACATCAAAAAGGGTTACAGTTATTCTGCTTGCAGCCATTTTAAAACATGTCTGACATATGCTCAAAATTCTCTTCTTCAGAGAGAATTACATTTCTACAAGGAGTTTGACTAATGTGAAGCAGTTAAATTATATATTTAAAAAAACAAACTATTTTTTTCCATGAGCCAGAACTAAGAGGCATTTCTGAATTTGCTTTTTGTAAAGCATTATATTTGTTTTGTTGTTTCAAAATAATATTTACATTGGAAAAAATACATCTGCACTTTGCAATTATTCTGTCTGTGATTCCGGTCTCATTACACAGGTATTTTTTTGTTAACTCTTGGCCTTCATTTCGCTTTGCCTAGGCTTAATTTCACCAGATCAATCCAAAAGAGCAGTTTATCTACTACTTGCTGAATATAAATAATTATAATAACATAATAAATAATGATAATAATATTTAGCAGTGGTCACAAAGCATTAGTTAAGTCATTGGATCATTGATTTCTTCGTCTGTCACACTGCCTATCCTCACAAGGACTGCGGGGGTGCTTGAGCCTATCCCAGCTAACTATGGGTGGGAGATGAGGTATACCCATCATAATAATTTGTTGATTTTGAAAGAAAAATAAATCTCTCACATCAACAGAAATGGTTTATAGTCCAATTGTTACATTGTTAGTTCCATTACAACCACCAAATGCAATTACTGCAAAACCCCTCAGGTTGTGAAATGAATAATCTGACAAAGGAATTGTGCAAGATTTTAGGCTTGGCAAGCCAGCCTGACTTTTGCCACGTACAAGACACTGACTGTACGCAGAGAGTGGGTCTGGTGTTCTGTGGTTTCCTACTTGACCCAATCAAAAAAAAAAACCTGAACTTTCAACGTTTGCCCTCTTTTCAAATACAAGTGCTGTACATAACAATGCAAAATGTATGCTTATATTTTCTCTATTCATTCATTGTTGGTGCCGCTCATTCACACAAGGGTGGCTGGGATGCAGGAGCCTAGCCAAGAAAACTATGGAGAGTATCCAGGTTACACCTTGCCAATCGCAAGCCACAATGACAAAAACAACCATTGGCATGCATACCGATATGGACACTGAGTGTTCAATCAGCCACAATGTTTTAGAAGTGACTGTTTCAAAATGTACATATTCTGATGCTATTTGTTTGCAAGAAAAATAAAAATAAAACTTTTTTGATGGCTAAACTGAATAACGTAAAATATCCATGGCAGTGTTGCTACAGATTGCCAGAGACACTTGCATTATCTTGTCTAAAGTCTTTCAGCCTGTAATATTTTGTCATTACAGTACATTCAAGAAGTCAGCTTCAGAAGCGCTGCCCCCATCTCCTCCTCAGGGCAGTGTTCTACTAGTCCCAAGGCAGCATTTGTATGTGACACCAAAGTCCACTCCAACCCAAGCCTTAGGCCCGGAATGTGACATATGCATTGGTGTCACTGCTGTTTCACCTCTTGCCTGCTGAAGTATGAGGCAATTTCCTGTGAGTGGTGCATGGTGAGCGAGTGAGGGAGAGGAATGGTAGGTAAAGCCCGGCTCTACAGTTCTCTTTGATACCGTCAAGGAAGACAAATAGCTCTCTGCAGCAACAGCCACCGCCAAATTAATGTAGTGTGACTTTGCTTCTCCGTTCCAAAGCATTACCAACGTCATGACAAAGAAAAGGGGATAGAAGCTGAGCAAAACGTGCTCAAGCTAAAGATGTTAGGAATAATTTTCTACACAATTAACAATCTTTTAGATTGTAATTTACATAACTTAAGAGTGGTTAGACTTTGCCCATTTAGCCAAGATGTTATATACTATACAGGTTATTCATGCAGAATACAGTATTGCGCTACCACACCTTCAGGCAGTACTGTTGCTCCTTTCAAGAAAAGTTAGCCAAAGCTATTGATTTTGAAATATCAAAAGTTTAATCAAATCATATCAAATTCTGTTTTAAACGCTCACTACCAGAAATTTGGGATGTCTGCTAAAAAGTTGGAGTTGGCACTGGTGGGTGAACTCTTGATCTGTTGTGGCCACTTTTCCTCTAAGCTGGTGCTCTTGATCATTGCGGACTTGTGCTTTCTGCTTACACAAACTAAGCACTGGTACCTAGTGCTCAAAACCTAACTTTTGCAGGCACCAACTCCATGCTGAGCCCAGTATGGTTGAAAGAAACAGTAACTACACCGAGGGCAGGGTTATTATGACAAAGCGGAGGCAGGGAGCTTGTGTTAGCTAATGGCTAATTGTTAGTCAATGAGTCAGCACCCCACTCCAATTCCACCTGCAACTGCCATTCACACTTGGTATCGAGCCGAGATTCCAGCGGTGAATTTTCTTCGACATGCTCAATAGGGTGGGAGTTCATGTCAGCAACAGTCGAGTCAACGATATTTCCAGCAAGTACTGCCATTGCATACTTTGACTAATCTTGTAAATTGACCCATCAAAACCTTGACAGCAAAATATCTAGTCCCAAACCTAAAAAACATACTTTATTCATGTAGGTTTAGAAAGAGCTCAACATTCTGCAAATCATAAATATAAATTTAATGCCTTAGTCATTTTCCAGAGACGCATTCAGATGTGAAGAGATATAGGTCTGTGAGGCCTGAGGGTGAGTAACCAGCCAATGATTTTGACCTTGAGTCTTACATCCAGCCATTGGCATCATTAGAAATCCAATTAAAAGGCTCCATAACACTATAGTGCTGAGCAAGCTTTACAACTGTGTGATGTCTGCATTAAAAGGTAGACGATAGCCCAATGCGAACATGATTTACTTACGAGGTCATTTCACCTTAGCCGCTGCAATGTGGCTGTGTTGGTTTCGCTACTACATAAAATTCAAGTTGATGTCTTTTTAAAAACATCCCAAATCCTCCACCCCAAGCCAAGACACTGAAGCTCCAGTACCTCGCTGACACTTATTCTCTTACAGCCTTTGTCCGAGATGCCGGCTTTAAATAGCAGATCAACTTGGAAAATTTTCAAAATAAAGTTCCCCGACCCAACCAGGGTCACTCTATTCACTCAAAACTGTTCAAGGCCACAGTATCATTTCCATTGTATCATTGCCACATCAGAGATTTTGTGTTCTAAATGGACCATTATTACAGGTCATCACTTTAGTCCCGAGTGCAACCACAGCAGGCCAAATTTTCTGCTTGGACCAGGTACTCAGGTACTCAAGTTTTTCCCCAAATCTTTGTACCATGAAGTTGCTTTGATCTCTCACCACCGTGGCAAAGCAGCACGACCATTCTTCCTTAATGAGCCTCTTAAAGCACAAATGGCAGACAGCTACATCAAGCACAGCTTTTCAAAAAATATGCAGATCAACAAAAAAACGTAAGGTCTTCTGTTATAATTAACTACAATGAGCTTGGGGCAGATGTAAGATTTTGAAACATTAAAAGACGATATTTATGCCAGGGTTTTATATAAATGGCTCTTAAAAGGACATTTTTACCCACATTTCATCTGCTAAAGGTTATTTCTTATCTCGGAGCACACACTGAATAAGTACTATTATCAAATATTGTAGTAAGCATCATTGTAGATATCATATCTACATATATTTCATACAGCAAAGAAAAGAGCATCCGATGTTTGCTACCCTCATTCATGTTTACGATGTTACTTCTATACTTGGCAGAAAAATCCTTCAAAATCTTAATACAGTAATACATACAGGGTAAGATTAAACATTTAAAGTATTTTTCTAATATCTGAAAACAAACAGGATTTATAACATCACTTTTTACTGTGACTGAGGACAAAGCTGTGCAGCTACATAATGTCTTGAATTATTTAATTGTAAAACAATAAGTACATCAAACAATCGGTTTATACTCTTTCAAGCGGAAACTCAAAATGAGGTAAATGTGGACATTGGGGTAACATGAACAATTGTTATTTTTTTTGCCTATTGTCACAACTTCATTGGAAATGGGATTGCAGTTTAATCATAATGAGGGCCCATTTTTACAGATGTTCTCTTAAAGAGACTGTACTCATTTTGATTATTTGCTTCAAAAACATTTCCTATTTTCCGAAAAGGAACTATGCTAAAAACAGCATCATTGCTTGCAAGTGCCGGTAGTATGATTGAGAATAGTCATGGACATGCCTACAGCGTCTCAATACTAAATAAGCCAACCCCCCCGCCTCACCCCATTTTACAGCCTTTTTTCATGTACTCTTATTATTCATTCAAATTTGCCAGAGTTGTTAACAAGTCTTTACTTTTACTCAACCCAAAAATGATTCAATTTGACTTAGCGTTTAGAGTCCTTTAAAAAGTAACTATCGCACTGCATGATCTGTGCATTTTTGCCAATAAACACATATAGTTGCTAAGTAAGCAAAGCTGCCACTTGGACTTGTCATGAGCACAATTTTTTTTTGCACCCCCCAACCAGACACTTTAGCGTTAATGCCAGAGGCCCTCTTTCTCATTCAACAAGAAATGAAAATGATAATGACTCCTTATTAGGAATTCTATCTGGAAGGCCACATAGGAAAACATCAAAAGGTGCTGACAGGGTGACTGGGGGCAAGCATGGGGCTTAATGATAATCCACATCAAAGCAGAGGCCAAGGGTGTGGGGACATCTATAAGGCAAGCAGGACCGTAACACCGAAATAAATACAGAGAGGCAAAAATTCTCAATCCACGGCTGGGATAATTCCCGGAAATTGGAACACATTATTGGCGACCATTCCCAATAGAAAAAGGCACTTCTGTAGGTCTGATGAGCCCAGTTGAAGGTAAGCCTGTGCAGATGGAAAAATGCAGCTGGGCAAATTATAAATGATAGCCCCTCTAAAATGACATAAAGGAAATAATAAAATAAAGCATATTGTGGCGCCATGATGACCGCGCACTGGAAATGTGCACTTCAGTAAACAATCAACCAGTACCAATTATGCCAAATTGGACTTGTAATGGAACATTGCTTTTTTGGCCATGGTACAGTCAACCCTCCAACAATACTGTACAGTTGTTTGTTTGCTACCACTTTGAGCCCCCAATAAACACTTTTCACACAAATCCTTCAAAGAGCAGCCACGTTCGTTCTTGATAGTGACCTGTTTTGCCAGCAGCCTAAGCAACCATCATCACTCTACTCATAGCTATGTGGTCATAACCTTTGGAGCCTGATCTCCCTCCAGCTTCCACACAGTGCGATCATCATCAAACACCTTGCGACATGATTACCAACTTTGACACCTGCCCTATCTTGCAACACAGATTTTAGCCAGAGAATAGAAAGTATATTTGGGTGGCATTTCAAGCACCAGGGGTTGCAGACGTACCAGGCAAATAATGAAAAATTCATGGGATGGCGATTTAAAAAAATAAAATAAAGATTTGTACGTTTGGGTTTTCTTGTGCACGAAAAAGACTTTGGTCTTGAAGGGTCCAAAAAACATTCATACAAACAGCTCCTTTTGCTATATCATATGGCTAGTAATATTCTTTTAATTGCTTGTAGACAAATAGTATGATTTTGCACACCAAATCGAACAATTGGGAGTCATGGTTGTGTTATCATAGGGAGTATAATGATATATCACAAAATAAAATCTAAAATAGATCAAAATGAAAATATTGAACACTGTCATATTAGATTTTTCTTTTGGATTGATTTCATACAGAGGTTTGAGCAAATGTTTCTGCAGCAAAATTGTTGTTAACATATTTTCTTTGCATTTCATATTCATATACCGTATTTTACTGTTTAATATACCCCCGCCCCATTTACTATACCGGGGTATATTAAACGGCAGGGGTATATTAAATGGCGCACAAACGGGAAGGTACGATCCACTGCGCACTCTTTATGCCGTGACAGGGTGCATAAACGTTTTGCAGACTAAAACTACTTACTGCTCAGGTCAAAACTACTTACTGCTGAATAAAGTCTGACTTGGAATTTTAATGAACTTAAGTATCTATAATTATGCCCCCATGAACACCATACAAATCTTGCCAAAAAAGCTGAGTTGCCGTTTAATATACCCGGGTATATTAAACGGCAGGGTTATATATTAAATGGCGCACAAACGGTAGGCTCAAAAAAGCAAAAATTAAACGGAAAAATACGGTAGGTGGAAATGTACCTGGTTGTGACTCCCGATGATGTAGTGGTTCTTTCTCTTGACTTTGGTGTGTTGGTTCGATTCTCATCCGGTGGAGGTGTGATTGTCAGTGTGAATGGTTGGCTGTCTCTGTTTGTAAATTGCAGCCAATTTAGGGTGTAGTCCACTTTTCTCTCAAAGTCAGCTGGATAGGCTCACGAGGCCCTGGCAAAGAAAATTTGTATGAAAATGAATGAATGCACCTAATGTGTAATGAATATTATATAAAATTGATTGAAGGATTGTCAATCAAATCAATTCGCGGCAAACTTTGTATTACAACATTTTCGTCCGAAGAATGAATATGAAAAAAAAATATCACTACCTGCTCTCAAGGTCAAATTGATTGAACATCATTGTCAAGGCAGGGATTCAATTAAACTATTCTTTTTGCAATCAAGACAACAGATAATGCTAGAAAATGAAATTTATAATTAGCTATAGATTTTCGTTTGTTTGATCATAATTAGATTAGATTACATAACTTTATTCATCCCGTACTCGGGAAATTCACTGTGGCAGTAGCAGGAGGGTGAGAACACAGACACAGGAAAAGACAATGTGCATTAATGGTAAAATTCCATATCAGCAACATTATATACAAAAAGTTCTGGTGAATTTCACAACAAGATGAGCAGTTAATATCTGATTCAGATGTACACAAAAAAATCAATTAAGAAGTGTATAGATGAGTCACATGATCAGGAAACAATGTGGAGGGGTGCCTGAAGAGGAGATTAAAAAGTTGTCATGTTCATTTCCTTTTAAGATAGAGGGTGGTAAAGGTGAGTTTGTTGCACATTGAGCAAAGGAGAGAAAAGTTGTATGAACACTGGTACAGTAATTTTCCTACTTCCCCTCAACGTTCCTACAAATTTAGCCGAGAATAAATTTCAAGTCGCCTTGTTTTACATCCCATCTTGTGTCAGTTCCTTTTATCCCAACAAAAGTGCTTCGTGTTTAACGGCAATGAATTATAAATAAGACAAAGCGCTTAATTACTTCACCCACTGAATAATGCAGTACTATTCTTCTTTACAATGGTGTAAGTGCACACTGCAAGCAATGCTTAACATAATTGCTGAACACATCTGTGTTTTCTTGAAAAGGTGTGTATTTCACGATTTGACTCAGAGATGTATTTGCATGCCTGGCTGTGTATAATGCCATTGACTGTGGCATTTGTAGTATGAGAAATACAGTCATTGACAATACATACTAGAGATGTGGCCATGCACGTTTACCCTCTGGCACTTCTTGTCTATGATTCACATAGCATGAGAGAACAAACAGTTTATAGACATGACGAGTGCTAATCGATGAAGTAGAATATACATACTAAAAGACACACACACGATTAGACACCTGTCCACATACCTGCACAGGTGTCTGAGCTGGATAGTGAACTATATGTAAACCTTATATTGACTTTTCATGCTAAAATTCGAATGAAGAGTAGATATATAGATATATATTTATGTTGTTTTAAGGAATTGAAGTTAATATGTTTAATAGAAAAAAACTAATATTTTCCTGTTATTTTATTCATCATAATTTTAGAGCATAGCTTTATATACCTTTGAAATGGGGATTTATTCACGATTTAACCAATCACATTCAATAATGTTGAGAATAAGCACACACTTGCCACTAAAGTACATTTGATTAAATTTCAGATGTTCCGGAATTTCTTTTCTCCTTGCCGTTTCTTGTTTTGTTTGATAATGCTGGTATTTGCTCCATCTTCATCTGGTCTGAGGCACCTGATCCATCTGAAGAAAAAGGTTTGTAACATCTGGACTCAAGTTGTCACTTTGGTGCTTGAAATTCATAAAAAAGCAGACCATCATTTCAACAGTTTTGTCAACTTTGGCATATTATTTTATTTGTCATTTTCACAGACAGATGCATTTGGTCACGACGTAATGATAAGAATGAAAATATGGCTTGCGGTTCTTAATAACAAAAGTTTAAGAGAAGAAAAACCTTTCAGTAAACATTGAAAAATAATGACAACAGAAAAGTATCTATAGAGGAATGTATTAAGCATAACAGCTTTTAAAAATAATCCATTGGAAATATAATAACATTGCAGGGATATGAATCACAACAATCTTCACAAAAGCGAAATGCAAGATTGCTACATTCATTTGAGGTTTCCCTCTTTCGTCGTTAAGTATTTCTGTTATTGTTCAAGTCAAATGTGACAATCGATGATAAGAATTCTCACAAGCAAATGTACTCTTTTGTGCACACACAAAAGGACACCTTGCTGACGCATAAGCAGGAAACAGATGCTCTTAAGGCAGAGAGTCCGGTGGGCAGACAGCGTTTATCCAGTGTACAAACAGCTTTCTACAAAAAGTTTGGAATTGACCAACAGCCAGCATAGTCCCAAAAAAGAATTGATGTTTCTAAGACAGGCCCTTTAGTGAAAATCTGTAGAGACCAATTTTGCCGAAAAATAATGTCCAAAATCAACAGGAACGATGTGGACATTTGAAATGCAGTCCCCTGGGTGTTGTCTTCCTCTGTGTCCAGCTACCTCCTTATCCTAGTGTCCACAGATTCAATATTCAAGCCTGGGCAATTATCACAAATGAGATGAAACAAGCTCAATGCAGAAACCGGATCGTGAATCAGATGTGCAGGCAACTAGCCTCCAGTTCAACACAATTGTCTCATCCTAGTCACGTTGGATACCGTCTCCGAGCAGGGTTGGTGGTGGCATCCCTGGGCACTGGCGCAAACTGGTTAGAGCCAACATATGCATACCTTCACACTTTCCTTCCCTCTCCTTGTGAATTCCTCTCTGGCATATTCCATACACCCTTCTTCAACAAAAGCTGGTGACTAGAAAAATGGTCCAGAACAAAAGGTCTCTGAAGCGTTGGTGTCCACCGCGTCAAATCCTCCGTCTTTGTTTCTTGTTAATTAACCAGTTGTTTGCAGTCATTTGGGGGAATTAGGAGCCGCTACTAACCTTTTGTGGATTTATGCACACCTCAAAATTTACCCCTGCCACCCTCCAACTCCCCGTGCCAACCCCGTCTATCCAGCACCTAAGTTTTTTTTCCCAGCCAGTCATCGCACCCTCTTTGTGGGTGTGCTCGTTTAGTTCTGTGGTCATGAGTGTGGTGCCAGCTTGGATAGGAGGAGAGAGAAGGAGGGAAATACCTCTTTGTAAGTTATGAGAACGCTATGAAACCGGCAAAGGCGCTCATAAATTATGGGGCTCATTTGCATATTCCTCTCATAAGATATTATGCGAAGACTAGCCAATTTGCATAATGAATTCTGCTTGTTGCCTGCATTGCTGTGATATTAAAGAAAGAAAACAAAACAAGATGGTAGATTTGCATTTACTCAAGCATTTTATCACCGTTTTTCATCTGCTCAGTGTGGTTTTGACTAAATCACGATGCTGTCGCCAATTGTGCAGTGCGGTATTTGCGAATGCTGATGAATTTCCCGAAATTAGGCAATTCTATCGTGACTAAATTAAAGCAAGGGGCTGCATTGCTAATTAACAGCAGTGGGCATTCTCCTCCTCTATGCGGGGGAGGATATTAAATAATTAAACGACACCTCTGGTTTTTAATCAGCGTCTTACTAAACGAGCGGAATCGAAAGCTGTGGTAAAGATATGCAAACATAGCTAAGATTTAATTATGCATCAATGAAAAACCGCTTAACGATGAAAATAATCATTTTTGTGTGGCTGCACGGCAAAGCGATAAAGGCACATTTGTTTACAACATTATCGGTATGCCTTTTATGCATTTCTGATGAATGTTAACGACAAGGCTGATGGTCAAAAACCTATCAATATACACAATCATGCGTAATGAGATAAGACAAAGGACCGTATTGTTGCGGGTAAACATCAAATTTCAATCAATTACAGTCTTAAGAGGAGCTCAAAATTTTCACACTGCATACTCTGACATATTCAGACCCATCTTACATTGCGTTTGTCGCATTGAGGTATACCCACAGTGGGTACCGACTCGTTCTTTCTCCATCCAGAACCAACGCAGACGTAGGGGAACCCGCAAACACATCTCGTGCCAGGATTCACTCGCGCTTCTCAAATCAATTAACCCGCATGTTAATTAATGTCAAGTCCATAGAACAAAAGAGGGCAGTACAAGATGGGTGCACCGGGCATGTGAAAAGGAAAGCAAGGAAGAGGCGGGTGGGTGAGAGGGACTGAGAAAGGGGATGGGCAAATATTGGAAAAAAAGCGAATGCATTTGATGGCAGGGAGAAGTTGGCACAGTGCCATCCACTCAGTGGTAGCACCAAGCTAGACTTGAGTTCGCTCTACAAGATATGTGCTTAGATGGAGCGGGTAGTCAGAAGAAGTACTTCTGTCATTTTGGTTGTCTCAAGAATTGGA
Organism: Stigmatopora argus; assembly: GCF_051989625.1. NCBI lineage: Eukaryota > Metazoa > Chordata > Actinopteri > Syngnathiformes > Syngnathidae > Stigmatopora > Stigmatopora argus. The sequence continues at coordinate 11,102,721 of NC_135388.1, read as the reverse complement.
TCCTTTTTTTAAAAAATGTTTTGGACAGATCTCCCAGGACTATTTCCGAGTTGGCTGATCTCCCCTGAGAAGAAAATAGTGTCATCAAACTGCAGCATTTTGGACTGCCCAAAATCTCTATGGACATGGGAAGAAGCCAACGCAGTGGATAGTGGAATCGATCAAATGATTGATGGGAATAAAAAGTTGTTTCAGATGCAACGATGGACACGAGGCTATTTGGCGAAAAATGGCAAAACGCAACGTCACAGCGGAGGCAAGACAGGAAGTGAACTTCAATGGAGGTCGTTCCACTTATGAGGAAGATGAAAATGTTGGCAGACCTTTGTTTAATTATTTAGATAAAATTTCCAAAACTGAAAAAAATTGCATTGTTTTGTTCTGTTAATAACGGGGGTGTGGCAGCGGCACAAAAGGAACTCCTCCTACTCTTTCTGACTAGCTCTCTCTCTAACATCTGAGGCACAGCACTCTGTGCCAGGCACCCTGTCGGCCATCTGGGCAGGATACGCCATGCTAGTTTGCGTGGGGTTTCAGAGACGGACGTTGGCACGCAACGCCATTTTGATGTTACATTTGGCGTTAACGGACTAGGGGGAAGCAGCGGTAATTTGGCTTTGACGAGTATAAAACCTGCCAACAGGAGTACTACAACATTGGCCAAGAAACATGACGAAGGACAAACAAAGCGGCACAATTACAATTTATTATCCATCAACGGCCGGATCTGTTGGATTTTGTCATCGGCTGATGGGTCGCTTCCCAAAAACAAAAGAAAAAAGAACAAACAGGAGCGCGGCCACCTGATATCGCTAATTAGCACAACATTTGCATTGCTAATCGGGGCAATGCATCGGAATAAGGGAGTAATCCAACAATATTCATTGAAGGGAAAATAACCATGCGATGTTTGTCAAATCGAAGGGGTTGACTTTCTGTGCCAAACCTCGTAAATTTATATCTTTTAGCGCATTGGCTGTCAGCCATGTCGACCATAGGCACTGCTTCAACAGATGCTGCCAGTCTTGTTTGACGAAGAGGAGGGGAAATGGATTCTGGGGGACTCTCAGAAGCTTAATGGCAGCTGTTGACGCAAACATTCAAATATTTGGATCTATTCTAATGAACTAGCAAAATAAAATCAATCAACAAAAGAAGCAGATTGACTCCATTGAGGATTATAGGACTTAGCCAAAGAAAGTGGACTTCATCGACTACAGCAAAGAAAAAGTATGAAAGGACTTCTTTTGAAAAACAATATTTGCAGATACCACCAGTGTACAGCAGTTACTACAGCCTGAATACGTCAGATAGCAGGACTGGCACAGCAACGAAATGAATGGGTGCAGAAGGTGTACGGAGTCTGAGTTCAAGAGGCATCGAGGGGGAGGTGCTGGCCTGTCTGCACCCAAACTGAGGCCGTGGGAACTCATTACAGCTCTTACACACCCACATCTCTGCCACTTTTTTGGCCCATTATTGCCAACCACCCAAAAGAAATGAACAAACTCCACCCTTTCAGGATCTTCCCTCTCTATGCTAAAGTATCATAAGCAGATGCAATGCCGTCTTAGCCGGGTTGACTTGAAGTGCGGGAAATGCAGTGGATCCAAAGGAGCAGCTCTACGATCCCAAGAGGTCTGCTGTCATCATGCACTGAGCTGAACTAGGCATCGGCACGTAATGGATGATTTTTTTTCCAATCAAGTTTGTTTTTACATTGGGAACGTGGAATTAAAAATTTAATTAGAAATGCTAGGATAACCGCCCAAATGCAACATAAACACTTTTTCACTGGATTGAGCAGGAGGCATAGATGAGGAAAATGAATAATTAAGGAAGTCATCCAAAGGGAGGGATTATACCATCTTTTGTGCTTGTTTCTCTGCTATGGCATACATACTTTAATGTGGAAGGAACCGTCATCAAAGAAGAGACCATTGATTTTGGAACTTTTATGGTTGCGCGATAATCGCAATCGCAACACGTACGATTAATTTTATTTTTAATTACAATATTTTTCAGCACTTTTACGAGGAACACTCGGATATCCCAATCTTTGCCGTTAATTACCTTTGGATAATCATCTCTTTATCTAATTCCATGGAGGATGCTAATTGTGCTGTGTCTTCATTACGCAAATGGATTACCATAAAAAAAACGGAGGGCTTGCACCAGCAAGCAGATTGGAAGGGGAGGTGGAGTGTGTGCATGTGAGTTTGAGGGAGGGAAAATAAGAGGGGAAGAAATGAAACGCAAAAATGAGGATATGTTGCTTTCTTCGTTGTACTCTAGTAGTGAATTAACAGTATTGGTAAACAAGCAAAGGAAATGTGTACTGGCAGTGACAAGAAGGGCTCCTTGGAAAACCTTTTATTTTTGCCTGTTCTTTACAGTGCCAACTGTCAAGTGCTTAGAGACAGCTGCCTTTACTGCGTCTGGATCTTACAAAACTGGAGCAAGAATAACCCGGAATGGATTCAATTTTTTCCTCAAGTGGATATTTCCCACCTTATTAAATGGATTACATAAAAAAATATAGATTTTAAAATTGTACGGCAATGTTGGCGCCAGGGCGAAGCGGAATACAGGAGAGAAAACAGACTGTGGCGGGCACTGGCTAATGTCCTCTGTGCTTAATCATCCCGCCGCAGAGTCGTTTTATGCATATTTCATTTGCATATCATTAAATCGCTAAGGCATACTAGCAAATAGCAGTTGGGAGAGAGGGGGTGGAAACAGAAAAGGGTAAAATATTTATAGAAAAAAAGGCGATTCATTAGTCGACTACAATCCAGAACGCTTGTTAACGCTTAACCTGTGCATGTTTTTTTTCCAGTATTAATTAAAAACATGTTCGGCAGCTTTATGACAGATTAATTGGGAACTTCTCACATGTTGTTCATGTAATACTGTTTGTCTGTGGTACATACTGTATAGAGCAGATATTACAGTTTTTTTTCCCTGACTTCGTGCATGTTTCAATGCCAGATTGTTATTACATAAAAGCTTCATGAAAGAAACTGTCATGTTATCATTTAATTCTAAAGGTAGAATGCATGTATACTGTATGACCCATGCTGACTCCAGACTGTGGGAGTTAAGTAAGGTAACAGAATTTAATTCAGTTCACAGCTAGCAGATATTAGAGAAAGTTAAAGAAAATGTTAATTTTACCAAATACATGTCTTTTTCAGAACAAGGCTAGCAACAGTTTGTTATTATCGTACATGTCAAATGTGAAGCTTGAAAGTATTGCATAATTATAGTCAAAGATGCTAGGATTTAAGTGTGTGACCCTTTAAAGATACAGGGAGAAAGTAATACATTAAACCACAAAATTATACTTTGTTAAAATTATTTTTAAAAAAACTATACGTATAGTATTAATCATGTGGAAAACAATTCCACGGTGCATTTGATTCCACCGAGTCTTGTGTGTCTAATTGCGGATCCTCCCTTTCGCTTAATTTTCCGTCTATGAAAAGGCAAATCCCCCCAAAGCCAGAATATTTAAATGAAGTGAGCGTCACGCCTCACACAATTAGCCATGTTTAGTAATTTGAGAAATGAGCGCCACAGGGGATGTGGAGGTGGGGGCGGTACAGACAGCGGGCTAGTAAGGGAGGCCCAGCGAAATGGGTGGTTATGAGCTTGGCGCCTTGTAACCGTGGCACATGCAGATGTCGCTATAGTTCTTCCAAAAGCAACTACTGTACCAATCAAGTGGAAGGGTGGAAACGAGAATCACATTTGAGATCATGCACCTCCACCATGCGTTTCCGATAGGGTGTCGGCACGTGAAGTGGAGTCTGGGAAAATGTAGTAGCACCCAGTTGGAGGAAGATCACGTGGGTGAAACGAGGGCAAGGTGAGGATATCCCTCGCTTTGTGTGGGAATGTCGAGGTAAAGAAAAAAGAAAAAAGAAGTAAAATCAGAGCGAGGAAGGGTTAAGCAATCGCAGGGAGATGTCTGTTAGTTTCAAGACAGAACATGAAGACATTATGCAGAGTGCGGCATTAATATGCATGTGGCCCTTATTATTATTCAGCTCACCAAGCAGTTATATCATGGTTTGGTTATCGCCGGAGCGTGTTATTCACCTAGAGCAAACACATTTATTCCCCTTTTATTGGTTACATTTAGGAATACACTTTTGGAGCCAAACCCTCAACAAGTTTACCATTTGCCTAACCATTATCATTCATATATCCTACAAGAAAGGTTTTACAAGTACATATATTTAGGCACTGCTATGGAAAGTGGGCTATCACAAATCAACTTTTTGTACTTGTAAAATTAACTGAATGGGAAAAAGTTGCATATCATAAATAGGGGTTAACGTTGGAAAATATACCCTTCTGCACTAAAAGTCAACACGAGCCCTTTTAATGAAATGTCATCTTTGATGTCTTCACATTAATTTCTACCTTGTAATTCCTTCCAATTAGTATTAATAGGTATCACTGAGGGAATCAATTGCTCCACCACATCTAGCTGGCTCCTTGTAAATCAATGTGAAGGTCAACTGTCAATCAACAACACAATATGATGATAAGCAGTAGGATGCCATTAACGGCATAAGTAACTCCAAATGGAAGATCTGTAATAATGGCTAGAATATACATATCTCGGGTTGGACCCCAGAACAACACCAGACTCAACCTGACTTGGATTAGCTATTTTAACACTGAATGAGAAAAAGGCCCTAAAAAAAACATCATATAGGATTTGGGGGAAGTGAAAGGCCACTTCAATGCAGAATATTTCTGAATATATCACAATCTTGGTCTACCGAGGTTGGGACGTTATAGGTGAACCTACGAGGCAACGGCGGACAATTATCCTATGCAAAATCATCACTAAATGCCACTCGAGTCCTGTAAGCTGATATCTTCAGGGTTTCAGGACAAAGACAGCACATTAAATCTGTAAGTGCAACTTGAGAAAAAGCAATTGGGCAACATGACAGAAGTAGGGAGAGACAGTGTGAAAGAGTGCATAAGAGAGTGAGTGTGAAAGAAATGGTGTGTGAGTGCTGTGTCCCACTAGGCTTGAACTGGCCAGCAAGCAAGGGAGCCATTACAAGCGCGTCTCTGACAGCTTATTCTCATTATGCCAGCAGACAGTTAACACTCCTGCTCTTAGCCATCATCATTTTTAATGCAGACTTCATCATCGGACTCTGGAAGCGTTCTAGTGTCAGATTTGACATGAGTAGAGTGGACAACCTTGCATCTCTGCTAGCAGAGGTACGTTTAGGTAGGGGAAAAGGTGTGAAATTTGATAAATTTTATAATTGGATCAGCAAGGCCTAGATTCTAAACGAACTACGAATGTACAGTGAAAATTGGTTAAGCCCTTTTGAACAATGCTGGTGTATCCATCTCTGTCAAAATGAACATTCAGAAACAACATTAGCAGTGACCAACTTTTTTGTATAGTGCTTAGTGTTGGGTCAGTGTACTCGTTCATAACGACTTGTCACCATAATAGCCAATATAGTTAAGCAATGGATGACAAAGATTAGTGAACTTAATTATGCACTTTACCTTGAAATAAAACCCAACCACAAGCTCAAACTCATTTTAGCTTGATAACTATATTTTTCGGACTATAAGTCATACAATGCACAATGAAAGGGGGGGAAAATAAGTCACAAATATGGGGGAATTTTATTTGAGATAATTGAAAAACAAAGAAAATGTCTGAGAAGCATTCATTCATTCATTTTCTGAACCGCTTTATCCTCAAAGGTCGCGGGACTTAAAATGCATTCAATGCAAACATGGAAAAGTCTTTGCAGTATGTAAAATATAGTATAACAGAATATGGATGACTCGTATTTTAAAAGCATTATGCTAAACAAGATGCTCTTGTGATTTATCTATAAATTAAGGCGTAGATGATAATGGGAGTTGGTCAGGGAAACATTTAGTAGAGTTCTAGACCAAACATTCAAGCTTTATATTTACTTTTCTTAATATAGATTGACAAAAAAGCAATTGCATTGAACTTGTGATAATCAATAAGATTATATAATAAGAAGGATGCTATATTGTGCACGCTGAATGAAAGCTTTGCAGATCCCAAAGATTTTTGTCTGACATTTACACCCAATTACACCTGACAACTAAGTTGATTTGTCCTAATGTAATGACTAGTCCATACTTACGGAAGAAAAGGTTTTGGCTTGTGTGGAAACCACTGAAACTACTTGGCAAATCCCTGACTGTTCTATTCTGTTCAACTGATCAGAAGCCTTTGGCCAACAGCTTGACTAAGTAAGTATCAGTGGCATGCTTGAGGCTAAAACATCTTTTGACAGTCTTTCGTGCGCTCACTGGCGTGGTGCAACTAGTTGTAAGGCTTGACTTCACTATGAACTTAAGTACTCAGTGAAACTTTGACAGTGTTTTTTAATACATGATATATCACAAACTACATTTTGCTTTGGTTTGGGCACCTTGGATGAAGTAAAATTGGTTACTTGTGAATCAGCAAGGACTAACCTTGGAAAATCGAAAGAGAATGAAAACATTTCATAACACTAAGAACATGTGGTGTGTTATGTTAAATAAATTGTTCATTCCCAGTACTAAAGCGGCCTGGCGGATGAGTTGTTAGCGCATCGGCCTCACAGGTGCTGGGCTGGTCGGTCCTTCCGTGTGGAGTTTGCATGTTCTCTCTGGGCGTGGGTTTTCTCCAGGTACTCCGGTTTTCTCCCACATTCCCAAAACATGCATTTTAGGGTGGATGAACACTAAATTGCCCCTAGGTATGAGTCGGAGCGTGAATGGTTGTGCATCTGTTTGTGCCCTGCGATTGGTTGGCCACCAATTTAGGTTGGAAGTCAGCTGGGATTGACTCCAGCATCCCCTACAACACTTGTAAATGATAAGCGGTTCGGAAAATGAATGAATATTATTTTATTCCATTTAAAAAAAATCTTTTTTAGAACAAACTAAATCTTAAAAGGAACTGCCACATAACCAATTTCTGAGCCACCTTCTCTGAAACTTAAGTACATATAGATAATTTTTTAAATTTGTGAGTTTCAATTGACAAGTGAGCACTTTTTTAATGAATAACACCTATGCAAATGTCTGCTGAATCAGTGTCGGGTTTGAATGTCCTTGATGGATCTGTCACTTCAGACAGGACAAGGCGACATTACAGTACATTATACTTTAAATGCCCCCCCATCACACATACATAAACGGAAGCTGGTGGCACAGTCACCCAAGAAATTCGTCTTGATAACAGCTTGTCCTTTTATAATTCCGCTCTATGTATTATCAGTATGTTGCAACTAAGTGTTGCAATTAGGCTCGGCCTTTTTCATGCAAATCAGTTTGACAGCACCACAATCAGTCAGTTATGCTATGGTGCTTGCTTCCTCATTCTTCCCTTTCTGCTCCTCAACCTTTCTTCTACCTCATTTTCTCTGGCATTTACAGAGGTTGCTACATTTGAATTATTTATCACACAATGTGAAATAATCTTGAAAAGTAATCAAATAATGTTTCACATCTATGACATCACCTTCAATCCGTGTCATGCCCATGTCATAGAAACCATCCACATCACAACCATCGGTTTCAAAACCATGCATCTTTGTAATAGGGTATGTCCTTTGTTTATATGTTTGTATGTAGCCTTTAACATCATCAGTATCACCACCATCATCGGTGTCACTGTCGCGATGCATCTTTGTAACAGAGAATTTGTATGTCATGAAATCTTGCCCTAAGTAAAATATTTTCTATAGAAGTAGAGTCGTCGGACCCACCACCTCCGTACTCTCCTTCTGCAGAAGCTTCAAAATCTCACTCATCTGTCTCGGTGTGCTTTATTTGTGTTCGACCTTGTGAATGTTCATAGTGGACCGGACATTTTGGTGCCGAAAATACCCGGGATTCAAGATCTGTGTCATCGGGACGACGGGGAATCGAGAGGCCAAGCACAACTGACGTCAGCCATCCCCCATTGAGGGAAGGGGCCATTAGGGATTGGTACCCCGTCGCCCCGAGGTCCAGTGACGAATCTCATCGAACCAGGAATAAGCACCTGAGACGGTAAGGCGCTGGTTAAAATTAATTCGAAACGTCTGTGTGTCGAAACGTCTCTGTGTGGTCGGAGAAACGTCTCTGTGTGGTCGGAGAAACGTCTCTCTGTGGTCGGAGAAACGTCTCTGTGTGGTCGGAGAAACGTCTCTCTGTGGTCGGAGAAACGTCTCTGTGGTCGGAGAAACGTCTCTCTGTGGTCGGAGAAACGTCTCTCTGTGGTCGGAGAAAAGTCTCTGTGTGGTCGGAGAAACGTCTCTGTGTGGTCGGAGAAACGTCTCTGTGTGGTCGGAGAAATACGTAGAGGTATACAGATTTCAAAGATTGTGTTTAAATAGAGTAAAAGTATAGAAATACCGTGCCAAAAGAGTGAGTAAAACAGAGCTCAATATAAGAAAAATAGAATAATAACTGAGCATGCGTAATCCTCATAGGGGGAAATAGATAAAACCAGGTGCGTTGCGACGCACTTATAAAACAATGATTGCCGCGCAAAATAAGAAAACAAATGACTAAAGAGGCTACTTGGGTGGATAAATAAGATAACAAAATAAGTATTAAAGATAATAAATTAGGATGGGACGTCCCTAGAGAGAAATAGCGTAAAATACAGCCGTAAGATAAGACAAAGTGGTCTTGGCGTGTTAATTGAGTTAGGGACTCCGCTAAGAGACAGAGCTGGTTTGGAAAAAAAAAAAAAAATGGATGAGAAAATTTACATTATTATGACATAGAAGGTTATTTTCTCTAATTTACTTATTGTACATTTTAATTGTGTTAATAGTGAGCTACAGAAAATGGCTCTTATCTTGAGTAAACAAAACGGATGAGAAATTCAATAGGAATTCAGATAGCAACATTTAGCTATTTTAGCAAAATGAGAGTGATTTGCGGTTTAGACTTAAGTATTAAGAATAATTTTGAACATTAATGATATCAAACATGAAGACAATGCAGAAATGGCATTTATCCAAATTATTAGGTAAATAGCAGGTTTAGGTAAAATAATTAATTTAGGATAGGCATGATTTCCCTGGGATGAAATAAACATCATGTATGTTCAGTGCACGGGATGTACATCTTGTTTTGCCCATCAGCAGATGAAATATGCTTTAGCGTAGGTCATATTAATGACTATTAGAATATCACGTATTGTATTAGCATCAAACGATTGATGTCAACCAAATGATGTTAACCTATTTCTTTTGAGAATGATTGGTGCTGATAGGTCAGCAAAGGAGGTGAGCTGCCAACAAGCCCAGACTTGGGATTGCGGTCTTCACCGGTGATGGAAATTTGCAGAACACCGATGTCTGATTATGAGTCTGAGCGTGAATGGTTGTCTGTCTTTTTGTGTTTTTGATTGGCTGACCACCAAGATATAATCAATCGATCAGATATCAAGGTGGAAAATGATTTAGAAACTTGGAATCGATTTCTGAAATTGCCAATAAGCCCTTTCAGGGATGGCAGCAACAAATTATGGAAAAAAAGATTTCACCAATAAAAATTTTGATGAAAATGCAGCAGCAGTACTCCAAATGTTAAACTTGAAGTGGAGGAACACATCTGCTATGCAAAATGCGGAATTTGACAGCACTGAGATGGAAAAACAAAGACAGTGCATGATATGGAATTCCAAAGAACCATTGATTTATAGTAATAATGGCACCCAAATTGTGTTAACAAAGTAATTGACGGGATTGGCAAAAGGTTCCATATTTCGTTATGAAATCACTGCGCGTACATAACGAGTTCAAATCCTATTTGGTAGACCATATAAATCGCCATTATTCACTTCACGATTGGAACTGGCCAAAACAAGCTGGAAAGGAGGATGCGGATCCACCTTTGCACTGTAAGAAGGTCCTCTCAGTTGAAACGTTTGAGGAGACAGGTAAGATAAACTTTTTGACATGATCAGACGTTGATGGCAAACACTCCAATATTGATTGGAGAGATTATTGTTCGGGGAGCAATGCTAAAGATTATTGCTCAAGGATCAATGCCATAAACCATAGGGAACTTTTTGTATTGGTTTTGTTGTCTCCATTAAAAAAGGGGTGAAAGCGTTTCAATTGAGACTAAACCTTGTTACAGAGAGTAAATGATCAGAAAGAAAAAAAACTACAATGGATAGAAATGTAACTAGATTTTAATTTCATGTCTGACTATTGAAAAATTAAGAAAATATTAGGAACAATATTGATTAAGAAAGTTTTATGGGAGATGATGGACAAACTCCAAAGACAATGGAATGTTACATTTGATAAAAAAAGACTACTAAATTGGGATATTTTCAATATGCAACGCGATACACATTATTGAATGAATTGGGACTTGATTAATGTGCATTTTATAAGTAATGAGTTTTAATTGCTCTAAAGGACAGTTATGCTAAAAATATTAACCTTGACAAACAAGGGGTGATTACATTTTAGTGGGTTCAATTCTTTTCAGAATTATAAATGTGTGCATTTGTTTCTGGATATTAATTGATGTGAATGTAACTGTTGCAGAGAACTGGAAAGCTGTTTTCCTGAGGAGAAAGCAGCCTGTTTGCTTTTTGTATTTTTCCTATTTTTATTATGATTAGTTTAAAAAAAAACAAAAAACAAAAAAAAAAAAAAATCTATTCCAAAATTGAGCCATGGGAGGAGCCATGTCTCAACAGGGGGGATGATGGACAAATGGACATGCCCAGAGGTTGGTGTAAGTTGGTGTAAATACCCACTTTAAAATTTTTGTTTACAGACATAACCTCAGGCCCAAACGAGGGCATCCCGTTTCGAGTCATAAAAAGGAAGTCCTGGTCCTCGCCACGCTGGAAAGGCCCATTCGTGGTTCAATCACCACCCCCACAGCAGTAAGGATCGCTGAAAGGTGGACGTGGATTCACCAATCCCAGGTCAAGGTATTTGGAGACATAGGTGACTCTGAGCAGACTGGAAGTCGGACGGTTCCCAAACCTTTGTCCGTGAAACACTCATCTGACGTCTACTCACCTGCACAACCACCTAACCTTGACCTCCCATAGACATGTGGCGCCCCACACCAAGCTATGGCAAGATCAGGGCAACAAAACAGAAACCAGGTGAAGGAGTTCATAAATTCAGAGCAAGATTTGAGGAAGTGTTCAAAACTCACAGTGGGATCATGGAAGGCCAAAGTGACCAAGGTGTGTACCAAGCCCAACTGAGACAAGGGTTCCTGGAAGGGCTCCAGGCCCCAATCAAAAGGTTCGTAAAGAAGTACTGTGCCACATACCGAACCATGCCAATGAATCAACTAATGGAGTGGGTGATTCATGCTGAGGAGAGACACCGCCAAAAGCAGACAAGCGCAGGAGTCAATACTCTGACCCAAGCCATGGCCTCATTGATGAACCAAGGGTCACCAGAAGTATTCTACCAACAAGGACGTGGAAGAGGAAGAGGCCGAGTAAGACCCGGCCCACCAAGAAGAGCAAACTCAGAAGGCAAGTGTTACAATTGTGGACAGAGAGGACACTTTGCTCGAGACTGCAAAAATCCAGACAGGGGGAACCAGAGACCCCCACCGTTCAACCTTGAACATCAACATCAAGAATGATGCCAGAGGGAAGAGAAACAGAAGCCTAACACAGAGGAGGAAACTGAAGGAAGTGATGAGGAGGACAAAGAAACCCCTTGCTCGCCAGCAGAAGTGTTAGACTTAACCGAAATCATGTCCACCCTCCGGGACAAAGACAGCCGAAGCCAGAAACAGAATTTGTTAAACAGTTCGAGCGACTAGGACCCCAACTAGTTCGATTGGAGTACCTGTACACCACGACAGAGGGAGATGCGGCCACCTCAGTGGACTTGCCACCTCAAGCGGAAAAACTGCTACAGTTTGGGATAACACCCCGCGTGTCCATAAAGAGAAAACCCCATGGAGGCACCTGGAGACCAGAAGCGAGGAGTCGTGGTCACAACAGACTCCTACAGCCAGCGGACTGCTGATCTACTGATAACACAAACAAAAATGTCGTTCCATAACAGCTACATTGTTATCGCAACCCCATCTCACCGTAAAGCGATGCATACCTTGAATCCAGCACACGCTAGTAGCTTACAGCAACATACAGTATACCGTCTCCTCTGTGTAAAAGTGTTTGTTTTGACTATTAAGATGGTGCCCTGACAAGTGATTTTGTTATTTTCCATACCCTGCGAAGAGTAACTGATGATGATGTTTGTATTTTAAAACCCGTAGAGGAGGGATACAAATTGATGTGATTAATAAAAATTATTTTAGTTACTTAAGGGGGGAAATGTGAAATAATCTTGAAAAGTAATCAAATAATGTTTCACATCTATGACATCACCTTCAATCCGTGTCATGCCCATGTCATAGAAACCATCCACATCACAACCATCGGTTTCAAAACCATGCATCTTTGTAATAGGGTATGTCCTTTGTTTATATGTTTGTATGTAGCCTTTAACATCATCAGTATCACCACCATCATCGGTGTCACTGTCGCGATGCATCTTTGTAACAGAGAATTTGTATGTCATGAAATCTTGCCCTAAGTAAAATATTTTCTATAGAAGTAGAGTCGTCGGACCCACCACCTCCGTACTCTCCTTCTGCAGAAGCTTCAAAATCTCACTCATCTGTCTCGGTGTGCTTTATTTGTGTTCGACCTTGTGAATGTTCATAGTGGACCGGACAGTTAGCATATGCATCACTTAAGGCAAAGGACTTTACTTTTAAGAGTATGACTAATCTTAAAGAAAATAGGTAGTCCTCCACCATGCAGGAATACATTCAGTGTGGAAAAAAACAGGATCATACCTGGGTTTGATTCCCACTCAGTGGCTGTGTGATTGTCAGTGGTTGTCCGATTTATTGTGCCCTGCGATTGGCTGGCGACCAATTCCGTGTGACTCTGCTGCTTGTGGTTGGCTCGGTTTGACTCCAGCACCCTCGGAGAACCTTGCGTGGATAAACAGCACAGAAGATGCATGAATGAAATTTCTCTTTGTCTAAACATCACAATTATGTTCAACCCCGCTTTTTACTGCTGCAAAAAATAATGGCTAGAGGAACTTTATAATATACATATAGTAATATCAAATTTGGCTAGTTGAAACCTAAAGAAACCATTCTGTAGTACTTTTTTTTCCTTGAAATTTCGTCAATTCTTGTAAATGTTGCCATTTTGAATCTTTACCTGTCCACACAGAAAGCAAACCTAGGAGGGTAACCATAATGAGTATGTCTTTGCTTTTTTCTTCATGTATGATCACAGGAAATTTTCTCTATTGATAATTGTTACTGCCGACCAACTATAAATTGATTCAGAACTAGGTAAAATCATACATACACCCACATACATCTATACACGTTTACATATGATTGAGGCAAAAATGTGTGAGCTAGAGGATATAGTGTGTGCGCCTTTAACATAGAGTCTCAGTCTTACATAGTTTTGTTCCTTAAAAGGAAATCAGGGGGCTTCGCTACAGCAATGCCTTGAAAGTCATGAATAAACATCAGCCACCCTTTCTGTGTGTACATCATACATCACAAGATGACGCCACCTAATGGAGGAGGATTCCTCACCCTCGGATACATGAAAAGCAGTGAAATTACCCACCAAAACATGCAGCAATATGGTTTTAAAATGGACCACTGAGTGGGAGAAAAGGGGGAGGAAGGAGGAGTACAAAGAAATGGAATCTCTTATTAAAATGGCTCCCTGAGATAACAGTGTTCTCTCTGCATTCCCTCAGCTGTGATAACCACATCCCCCGTTCACTCTAGAAAAATGATACATATACTACAATACTAATCATTTAAAATGACAAAGGCTTTTCCTCCTTTTGTGGGTCTCCTGGGACGGTTTCACCTCCTGTCATTCCACCAGGTGTCATTTTTAACATAATGTGACAGACGCCATTTCAGAACAGGGTTCATATTCAACAGGAAATTTACAATCACTGATTTCTATTGTCAAAGATTTCTCAGAAAAGAAGTCATATGCTTAAATATTATAAATCATATATTCTTTCTTATTTGACATTCAGTCTGTAAGCAACAGTTAGTTGAAATCCTGCTAGAAACCAAAGCATGAATATCGAGGTTAATTGCTAGAGAGGTGAGGAATGCAAAGTCATAACATTCAATAATTGTATGAAATAGCTTATCCTCACAAGGGTCAGTCGGGCTATCCCAGCTGACCTTGGACACGAGGCAGGTGACATGGGATGTGGGAGTAAACCAGAGTACCCAGAGAAAAGCCACATAAGCCATGGTGGAACATGCAAACTCTGCACAGGAAGGCCCGGACCGGTCATTAGTCATTCTTGGTTTAAATGTGAATGTTGGGCCGGTGTATTAAAAGGAGCCAATGCTCATATACCGGTCTTCAAGTTTTACATTTGGTCTGATTACACTCAGATATATATAGCTATCTCTCTCTCGATATATATATATATATATATAAATAAATATAAATATATGCGTGTAGGAAATAATCAGTAAAAAGCCCGTGTCTGGGCGTGAAAGTGGGCTCAGGTTTGTGTTTGGGAGGAGAATGCACAAACAGAGATGCCTGCGAGCACTGTTATACAGTCGGGTGCAGGCGTTTCTTTGATCATTTTTAATGGCCATTCTTTCATGCGAGACTGTAGCTCACACACGGCTTCTTGCAGGTGCCATCTCAATCATGCAGTTGTGGGATTAGTATGCGGCAGGTAGGGGGGGGGGGGGGGGGGGCGGGGGGCTGAAACCATTACATTGCGTAGCACATTTCACATTTTCTCAATACACTGGATCATTACCTATTCAAAAGATGTTATCAGCTCACAATGTGCAATGAAACAAAGCGAGAGCGCCTGCAACAGAGGAGGGGTATAAAATACCCAAAATGGATTCAAGACAGTGTGGAGGGGGTTAAAAAAAGATGGGTGGGTGCCAATCATCATTGCCAATAATTCCTGGTTGAAGATACTACTTCTCTCACAGCAAATGGTTAAGGACAAGCCACAAGAATAATTATGAGTGTGGGCAGTGGAAATCAGTCATTCAGTGAAGAATAAAAGCATACATCATAACATTTTAGACAAGTTACAGAGATGCACTTAAAAAATGAGCAATTAAATTCATCAATATAGTGGCAATATTCAAAATTCCTTTGGTAGTTCTTAAGAACTTCACATTCATATTAGACTTGAACAGCTCATTTTGAACAATCTTATGCATGGACCATACAAAAACATTAAGTAAAGATTTGATTGCCTTTTCATTAGTAGTTTTAGGAATGTATAAAGAACATTGCGAGTGGGCGATACATTAAATAAAACTATTTATGTTATAAGCAAAACCCATTTGCACTCTGCTTTTCCTAGCTTTTTAAATACCATAGACTGGTTTGTAGCTTTTATTTCTCGATCGCCCCTCACCCCCACACTACAAGGCACTTGCTTTTATATCTTTAGTTATTGTCGCTATTGTGTGTTGACCGTGGCTGCTGTAGAATTCCTTGTTGTTCTGGTTGAATATACAGTATTACATATTGATAGCATTCATTTCACAGTTCATCCCAATGGTATTTTAAAGTCTGCATGTCACATCTACAGGCAAAAAAAGAATGGCTTGATTTGTCAAGAACCAAAAACTAATTTTACACACTATATGACTTGGTGATTGTTTGTTTTTTTGTTTCGTTTTTTTCTTCTTAATTTTCCAAATTAGATATGGGGTTGTTAGTAGTAATAATACTCTGTGCCATGTTGTTACAATACCAGTAGTTGTTGTCCCTGTATTTTTCAAGGAAATTAAGCAAAACACTTGAACCAGGGAATGTCTCTTATTCAAAGATTGCTCATCCTCCATGTTCACGGCTCTCTTAAGATTTCACTACACATTTGTACTTAACACCGCAATTAGTTGACACCAGGGAGATGCATAATGCGAGTGAGGCTTTACAGTCAAAGCTGCTAAGCCTCAGTATTTTTCGATAAGCTCATAAATCACCATCAATCTGATGATATCAATTATTTCAGTAAATAAGTGAGTCGAGATCAAGCCCTTTACTCTCACTCAATGCAGGCATCAAATTAGCACACTGACAGCTTTAAGTGGCTAATTAAAGCAGAATGAATCTTTGTAAAGGCTTACTGGGGAATGAGTTCTTTTGTCTAGCATCTATATAAAATAGGTACCGTATTTTCATGACTATAAGGCGCACTTAAGTCTTAAATTTTCTCCAAAATAGACAGGGCGCCTTATAATCCAGTGTGCTTTATATATGGAAAAAATAATTAAAATGTGTCATTCATTGAGGGTGCGCCTTAGTCGTGAAAATACGGTACATAACATTTTAGCCAATTAAAAAAGATGCTTCATTTGATCACCTAAAATAAGTCAATGGTCTTGAATCAATGCCTACAGTGTAAAGTCATCAATATTTGATTCCAATGGTCCAGCACACAATAACCTATGATATAAATTATGGTTTATATGGTTTCTCTGGGTTAGCGCAGGTCTGATCTATCTCCTTGCGATTCAGATTTGACCTCTTTTGGGGTAAGAGTGAATTATTTGAAGTAAAAACATCTGAAAGAGATGTCTGACAGGCGATCTGATTCCCTGAGTGCATCAGTGTGTGTGTGTGTGTGTGTGTTGGGGGGAGGGGGGGCTCGTAGGCTCCCAATGGATCCGATAAAAGGCTTGTTTTTTTGCAGCAAACCATGCCTTTCGTCAAATGCATGCCTACGCTCCACTTTTAATTGGCCGCTTTCAGTAGCTGTGAAACTTAATGACTTTGTTCCGGGATTAAAAGCCTCAGAGTGTTCAGGCAAAGCAAGGGTCCTAACCTTTTCTCAGCTGATCTGTCTCTCATCCCTATATCCCACCCTTTCCCCAGATTCCTATTCTGCTTTCCGTATAGCAGCAATTTTATTTTCCTTAGCCATCATCCTCATTCTTATTAAATTTTAACATTCAATACAGTCGCCTCACTGCACTTGAACAGTATGGAGGTTTGCCATCCTCCTTAATACTAACCTTTATGGACAATAGTTCTTTAATGTCATGTTACTCCAATTTTATCACTCGGCACTTTGACCTTCCCTGTTGACATTTTGCCCATTTAAAAAAAACATGTATCGTACCAAGTAGTCCTTTAATAGACTTCTCTTTTTGGCAAGAACAAAGTCGTTACTAATTATTACATGACGAGATGAAGAAAATATGCTGTTAAAACAGTTATGACTAATTTTGCATCACATATCAGCTCAGTTGTACTTAACTCTAATTGCCTTGTTTTGCTTTTCCGCTTTTTCATGTCTAAATTTTCTGCACCGGACTGCATTGATTAGACCAGTTGCACATTTTTCTTGCTTTCCTATCCAAGCAAAATAAGAAAAGTAACGAATCATTATTTCATCTCGCTTCGAGACGATTGTGTTTTCTATTAAATGTAATGAAGGCTGTAAAGTTTCACAGATTTAATATTCTGAAATGCCTTGGAGTATTTAATTGTGGAGGTTTGAAATGGAGCCTCTGTAACTAAATGTATGCGTTTAAATGTCGTTGTGTGTATAATCATGAGATCATTCTTCATTCGAATGGCTGTCAGTCTCACCCACCCACACCATTAAACCAGGCTCAGCCCAGATGTCCAACCTGGCAAGTGCGAAGTGATAGCCTAATCGATGTGCTGCCTAATCAGACAGCTTAACGCTAATACCTTGGACAGGTCCACACCATTCCCATATCAGCATCCACACATTTCGGGGTGACACAGAAGAGGCCAAAGATTAAAGGCAATCTTGTAAGAGTCAGATTTCGCCTTCTCTTTCTCTTTTTCATAAACAACCCAATAAGGGAGTTGTATGTGTATTGTATATCTCATTTTCCTCTCTGCTTCTGTAGCCACTTCCAGATTTAATGGTGAACCGCTTGTTTATTGAAGAAGCTATTTCAAATGAGAACTGAGAATATTATCGAATCATTATAGAATTGACGCAACTCAGAAGCCACATTAAAAAAAGTGTATGTCCACATTCGTTTCTAGAATGCGTGATCAATACGAGTTAGTAAAAATGACATGCATGTTGTCTATATAGTCCACTTTTATATGATCTGATATATGATTTGTTAACTACACGTATTATGACAGCATTGTTCATTAACAATTCTTTGACTAGCCAACAATTTGACAGGGCTAAACAAGAATACCAACGGTTTAAAATGGCAATGTACCGTTGTGAAAATATGGTATCCTTTTAACACAATTACGTATAGACACACGCATACACTAATTGGGATCGATTAAACTGATGAAAAGATTAGCTCTCAACACTTAAATCCTTTTTTTAGTCTTTAAATAAATTGTGACATGTACAGTGTATGTAGTACTTTGTCACTGTGCAATTCCATCAATTTTTATTTATTCATTTATTGATTTTTTAAATTTAAACTAATCTAACTGTATTAGGTTTCCATGAAGACCATTTTAAGAAACCAATGAGACACGATCCTTCATCGTATTGGAACCTTTTGTAAAACTCTAAAGGCTTTAACTCACTAATCTTATTTTACTTCAATTAGTCAAGCTGAAAATACAAAGCAGCGGTATATTGTCAGGCCAAGAAATCATCAACCTTAGTGTTTCAGATGGCCAACAACTGTGCTGTCACCACAGTAATTGAAATGCCAATCAATGGCTGGCGCGAGAGCAGCTTTTAGGACGTGCCTAAGGTGGCTGCCTGGAGCATGCTCAGTTTAACACAGTGGCGATGCAAGAGTGTAAACAGACTCTACATATCGACTGCCTCATCGATACTGGTGATCAATTAGTCAACATTATTTGTACAGGTCTTCACAGGTACTCAATCATTTACTGATGCATTGTCCACACCTGTCTCTAGAGGGAGACAGAGCTAGAGCAAAAATAAAAATTAAAAAAAAATATTGGTGCTAGTGGGTTTTGCACATTTCTATGTATTGAACATGAAACTTAGCCTAGTTGATGTTAATCTAGTCATAAAAATTCTCACTGCAGGATTGGAAATGATTGTTAGAAAAAATAGGAAACAAACACAAAAACAAAGATTACAGCTGAGAGAAGATTAAAACATCTATCCTTTAGTCTACGAAGAGACATTCACTGGATTTTGTCTTCTCTACCTAAAAAAGATATTTTTATTTGTGCTTATAGTGATGTAATTATTTTATTTATTTTATTTACTTTAAAAAAAAGGTAATCAGCAAGAAATGCATCAATGTTTTACAACACATTGTTGTGCGAGTGCAGAAGATCAATGTCTAGTTTTCAAAATATCTAAAGTTTTGCTCAGCATAAGGCTATTCATACATTCAATTTCAACAACACGTTTATGTTTAAGATTTTTAAAAACATAATGATTTGCATGTCCGTGATTCTAACTGAGGCAATGCACTTTTTTTCAAGTGCTCCCGCCAACATAAAGTTGTTATTTTGCACAAAAATGCTTCCTTGCTACTTTAATTGCTATCCTGGAGATGCAGGATGTACATTTTTAGTATAATGATCATGAGCACATCTGCATGCGCTGGTGGTTTAAAAAGCCACGTTTAAAATGAACAGCACAGGCTAACCAAGAGTCCAGCTATCACGGTTTCACGGTATCAAACACGTTGGATTCACTTCTTGGTTTGCATAAAAAAGCAATGAGACTCAAACTTGGTACTAAAGCTTCACAGTTGCTCCCCAGAGATAGGAAATATATATCGGGAAGAGATAGGTGAACAGATAACACGCGATTTGTTTTAAATTGCACAACACCACACGATTGATACACGGCAGTAGGAAAAAAAAATGAAGAAAAAATAAAATGCACGATGAATCATGAGACCAGCAGCATGCTTTGTAATGTTAGTTTCAGAAAAAAAAAGTATAATAGATTCAAAACACAAAAATAATAAATATGGTGGGGTGAACAACCCTTAGGACACCCGCCTCAAAGTTACTGTCCCTTATCCAGTCAGCAGCACACATGCATACAAAGCACCTGACTTCTCCTGAAATGTATTTGCACAAAGTTTTATACTCTCAATAACAGCCGTCATACAAACAAAAGGCAGCAAGGGCTTTCATTTTTTTTTCTTTGCCTCTAGTTAAAAACAATTCCGCATAAATGTCCTCTAAATCTGTACAACCCTTGAAATTCATGATGAATTTTTATTTTTCCTCTCCTCTCAAAGCATGCACTTCAGCTAGATGAAAGAGTAATATTCCAGCAATAAAGCTTGATTTACATTCCCTGCGCCGGTTCTCCCTCTTCCTTTTTATTTGATCATTTAACCGGGATCATATAACTGTATATCAGACACAAATGAAATCTGGTCCCGCGCACATTAAGACCATGTCTTTTCTGCGGCTTACATCCCCTCCAACCTAAGCAGCCAACTCTACGGCAAGCCAAGGGCAGAGTCCCATTCATTTTCAGGCCCATTTCCTCATATGATTAGGCGATCAATCAATCTCAGCATTCAGTCTCATCAAGCAGACGGGATTATCTTCCCATCTTCCCCTCTCCCTCGTTCGACTCCCGCCCTTCCATACAAGGCACGGCATATTAACATCAGCTCAAGTATAGCCCAACAAAAGCAACGTGGCACATCCTCTGACCACAAACAATACTTCCCATCTTAGTCATCCCACAGACAGCCATATCTTTACCTTAAAAAGCCCCTGGTGATGCTCACAGATACTCAAATACCCGCATTACACTTTGAGGTGAGTCAATGCTGCAGGCATTTAAAAATATACAACATCATATATAACAATACAACACAAGCACACTCTATAGTGCCTTGTTAGAGCTTTTAAAAAGGCTTACGCAAAGATTCTATTCCAACTTGCAGAACAAGTCATACATAAGATGATGCAAATAAAATGAGGCCTAATGTAGTATCTGGTAAAAAAAAAATGTTAACTGGAATTGAAATATGATCATAAAACAAGATCCGTGTTGGGAAAAAAACAAGTGTATTCTTTAATTTCATTAAAAGCATTCTACCATGCACATCAAGTTGCTTTTTATTTTAAATCATTTCTTAGTCAGAGCAGAAGTATAACATCATATTGCTAAGTGTTGAAGAGAAATACATATATTAGTAATAAACATTGGCTGAGAAGGCATTAAAAATTTAAATTACTTTTAAATGCCATCACTAATTTTTAATATTCATATTTCTGGCAGATAACCACCCGCTAAAAAGGAGCATTTCCCTGCCTTGCTAAAAATAATCATTGAATTCCACTTAATGGCAAAAAGCTTTTTGATGTAGAAATGCTAATTCCTTACAGCACACTGATCAAACTGTCACGCTTTCAATACACACTAGCTTTTAGTGACCATGTTCTAGGTTAATAAAGTTTCACGCCTGAGATACAACATTTCTTACCCTGCTAATGTCTCATGGACATAGGAGGCAATTGAATTACTATCACTGAGGCCCACCCCCTTGTTCAATCAGACTGAAAAGAAAATGAAGTTGCACAATGGAAGAAAGAGTACATTTATGCAACAAAAAAAAGTTTAGAACAATCTTGAACCACCGATTATGATGTTTTCATGTTAGTGACAATTATATGACCAACAGCCAAAACCTTGAGCAAAAAAATGCCATCTTTGCATCCAAAAACATGAATCTGGACGCAAGAAAATACAATTACAAATTCATATTGCTGAATAATTCCCAGTTAATTCAGTTTTGGAGGGCAATTGTTGTGTGTGCAATGCACAATTGTTTACTTATGACATGAGAAAATAACGCTATTGTGTAATATTACTAAATTAATCTAAATAAGGGCCGGCTTGAGTGGTTAACATGTCGCCCTCACAGCTCTGGGGTCCTGGGTTCAAATCCAGGTCAATCCACCTGTGTGGAGTTTGCATGTTCTCCCCGGGACTGCGTGGGTTTTCGCCGGGTACTACGGTTTCCTCCCACATTGCAAAGACATGCATGGTAAGCTGATTGGACACTCTAAATTGCCCCGAAGTATGAGTGTGAGTGTGAATGGTTGTCCGTCTGCTTGTGCTCTGCGATTGGCTGGCCACTAACGAGGTAATTTTTGAAAAATTCTTAGACTGTCATCAGAAACAAAAAGAAAATAATGATATAAAGTGTAAAAATAAGAGCATACACATCCTATATTTTGCAATACAATCAATCAAATCATGTTAGACAATCCAGACCCCCCCAAAAATAATTCTCAAACTTCCTGCTTTATCAAGGTCTTACTCGAATGACTCATCTGCATTTATATTTTCATTTTTAAAGACTTTCAGCTGATACTACTAATAGGTACAGAAGAATGGAGAAAACATTGGGAAAAACAGTATCTTGATGTTAAACGATGGTGATGGCTCAAAGGAAATGATGAGATTAGTCAGATGCTTTTTGGACCACATTGCAGTCCTTGGGGCAGGTGTGAATTAGCCTCTTTAGGTTCATAATGGGACTATGACTTGGCAACGTCTTTGTTACAAACTAAGATTTTCATCCTTTGGCAGCTCATTAGACCATCAGCTCAGGCCATTCCCCCCCTACAGCCCTTAATTAAAGTGTAATGATTACAAAAGTACAGATCATTCCACTGCTATGTGACCGCCAGTCTTAACTGCATAATGCCAGCAGGCTCACTTTTTCGAAAACTTGTTTTTTTTCCTTTTTAAACATTACATTTAATGTGCACGTGACCTCATCAAAGCTCCAAAGACTGTTAGTCCTCATAATGTTGATATTAATCATGGTCTACATGCTCTCCATTTCCTTTGTTACTTGTGTATTCTCTTCTGAATGGACGACAGCTTTATCTGCAACTAATTTGATTTCTAGACCTCATTATGGCTGAAAATATCTTCATTTGCAATAGGTGGACAAGCCCAGGTTATTGTGTTGCATGAGCTTCATATTGTGTGTTAATGATTGACATCAATGCCAACATTAATTAAATTGAACCTTTGCGGAAGCAGGGATGTAACTATGCCTTCTATAACCTTAGGTGACTAATGTTTTGTCTGCTTTTCAATATATTTTCCATATTTGTTTTTTCACTAGGTTTTTAGAAAAGTGATTATGTTACTGCCTTGTTGATGCACTGTATGTATACTGTATATCTTCGTTTTATTATTTAAAAAATGTTATTAAAGAGATTGTGGCTTGTTTAATCTGATTATTAATAAGAACATATGAAATGTTATATGGCACAAAGAATGAGTGAAGCGAGAAATCCCAGAAGTGGCTGAAAGATAACCCTGATCACCTAATATTAACTTAACCTAAAATGTGCCATTTGATAGCACTGGGTTGTCAAACTGAAAAATGCACACAACCTCACATGCCATTGAAATATGAACTCAAATGGTGAACAACGTTCTAAAGTCTAACTGCATGTACATTGAAAAAAAGAGATGTTATCTAACCCAAAATTGTGTATACACATTTTTTTACCAGGCGAGTGAAGACTTTTTTCATCTCGTGTTATGCACTACTTTTTTCAAATGTTCCTAAATCCAAACACTGTACTGTATGTTACAACTACAGGAAAAAAAATCTCAAGTAAGAATGTCATCTAATATTCCCTGCAGCTACTGTTAAGCATTAAGCTGAAGCTCGAGTCAAAGCACAATGTGATTATGAATGTGATTAGTTTTCTGAGTGGTGTTTCTGCTTGGGCCTGACAAGACAGACCTGCCATTAGACGAGGGAAAAATTGACCTTGGAGGCACCTCAGATAGCTTCTAATCACCAGCTATGTTAAAAGGTAGAATTAAAGGTTTATATGACTTGCCGCATGTGTTTGGAATAAGACTGGATTATCAATCTACTTTATATTTAAAAGTAATTAGAATTTGTCATTTCTTCCCAAGTCTCGGCAGAAAGATGTCGGGTGGTCTTGGTGGGGGTTGACAGGTTAATTGAGGAATAATACCCTTCAGAATGATAGATTTTGGTGACTTGAGATGTCAGAATCCATTATAGGGAAATTTAAAAGTGCAATTAATGGGGAGGCTGGGTGCAAAATTCTCTTTTTAATTCCCCCCTTGCTTCTCTTGCATTATTATTAATGTTCGGCATGAGATGTCCAGACATTCATGTCTCTGTTTGGGCGCCAAGCCACCGTCCAATAGAGTTTGGCACAAACAAGGCTTAATTAATGATCTCATTCCTTCAGTAAATCAAATAGCTTTAGCAGGATGGTGGACTTAAGGGGCATTTTATGAGATAAGTGAAAATATACAGATTATTGCTTTAAAAGAACAGGACTTGACATGAGACAGCCATAAGAAAAGCTGTAGCAAATTTAGCCGGGAGACTTCAAGAGATACTTTTCCAAGAGGTTATTTTTGTTCAGAAAGGACCAAGACGGTAATGTGACGCAGATAAAAAGGTGATTAGTGGAGCGCCCATATTTTCAAGAACCGGGTGTTGGATGTCAACACTTGTGTTAATAAATTTTAAGTGTGACATTTTTTACCACCTGCTACAGGCTAAATTGTGTGTCAGCACTGCTCTGCAGAGGCTTATTTTAATGACACGTCTTCTTAATCTTGTTATTATCTCATTTATGATCTCAAATGTCTGGGTGGTATACAGCCATTATGAATTATGTCCATTATGATCATTGGCTTAGTATAAACTAAATATTCTAATTTGGGGGCTTGCAAGGGGCAGTAATTTAACTCTAATATATATTTTACACATACCTACATACACATACATACATATACATAATACGTTAGTTGTCTTAATATCTTTTGGATGCACTCTTTTCTTCTGTGCTCATGTCCCCCATCATTTGGACAGCTGGAAACAAAATTCATCCAATTCGTTCTGCTGCTTTTCTCTCTCCTCGCCAATCCCCCCCCAACCCCATTCCCCCAATCCCCCTCACTGTCGTAATAGGATCTGCAGGAATCATTCAAAGGCGAGATATAATTTACTGCTTGCCGTGCACAATAACCCCTCCCACTTTCACCCCCTTTCTCAATCGCACAAGGTGCCCTGCGGATGAACTAATCATACTTGAAATATTATTTCTGCTTCTTATTCCACCATTTTATGAACAGCGCCTTTTTTATGGTGCGATGGGTTTAACCCCTGCCTGGTCTCCCCCTCATCAGTCTGTAGGCGGCATGAGGGAGGGTGTGTGGGTGTGTGTGTGCATGTGTGTGCGGGTGTGCGTGCACGTGTGCGCGTGCGTGCATGTTGAGGGCCGCTAGAGACTGACAAAAAATGCTATGCGATACAGTATATATTTCTTTGTACACATGTGTCTTATGGCTTTGATTAATCCTGGTGGTAGCCCAGCACCCAGGCAAAATAGCATGTATAGTAGAGTATATGATAACATAACATTTACATCTACTTGTATAACGACAAAAAATATTTTACTGGGATGTCACCTTGAGTTCTAAATGCAATCGTGTGTTCTCATCGGTTACCATTTGTCATTATTAACAGCATATGCAATCTCAGTGGCAATAAATGTTCTCATTATGACAACCTACATAAAAAAAAATGTTTTTACCTGTGAGATGATGTCGCTCCACTCAAACATATACCAAACAGATGCCTGAAATACACAACATAAAATTACCAGACAAGAAATTAAAAAAAGGGGCTTTTGAAAACTCAAATCAAAAGATGAATGTTGGGATTTACACTTATTCAGGATATCTAAAACAAATCAATTAAATGAATGTTAACATTTACTAAAATATCCTTGTTTAGGACAGTACAATATATACATATGCTGCTCAACACATTCTAATTTTTCAATAATGTGCAATATTTTACAGTGCTGATGATAAACTATTATTAAACAATGTAAAATCTAAATAGATATGTTTGGAAGCAACTCACATTGATGTGGGGGGAAAATAGGCACAAAATACCATTGTGTCAAATTAATGCCAGCTGCAAAGCATGGTGGAGGTGGTATAGTTGATCAGGATTGCTCTTCTACCTCAGGGTCTGGATGGACCACTGTCAAAGAGAATATTAATTATTAAGTTTATCAAGAGGGTCTGCCAGTAAAAATATGAATCAACAAAAGATAGATTACACATGCAACATGACTTTGAAACAGTAATACGTCAATAATGGCTCTAACAGCAGGAAATGCCAGGATGTCTGGACTGGACTCCAAGTGAGACTCAGATACAAAGCTTTCTAGTGAATTAAAAATGTCTTCATTTTGCAGGCCCTCATTCAGAGGGTAGATACAAAATATCAAGGATCTTTATATTAACTCACAGTGAGGAAGCAGATGACACAAAACTGACATTCACTCTTCCAGGAGGGTGGAAAAAAAGTAACAAATAAAGTGAGGAGGCTGGGTCAATGTCAAAGAGATTTTCTGGAAAATAATAAGTCTTATTTTGTTGAAGAATGCTGGCTTGGGTGTTGCATTAGCAGGCAAAGTCAAAGGAGACACTAACTATTTACACACAGAAGGTTTTTGGGAACAGGTGGAAATGATTGGTGATCAAGGATGACATGAGGAGGGGCAAATCCTGTGAAACTAAGACTTTCAAAATAAAACAGGAAATGGTGCCACAGAAGGAAATATATCTTTTAAAATTAACAATTAAGTTACAGAGCAACCAGATTGAGATGATGTGGTATAACCTCAAGAGCAATTCACACTAATTTTCCTAATCATATTAATAAAATAAAATATATATTTTTCCCCCAAGAAATATGGTCTTAAATTCATCCTGACCATCTGTCAGATCTGGAAGTACAGCACATTTTTTTGGTAGAGTTTATTAGTTTAAGCAGACTGCGGTTGTCTGAGTTGATTTCTTGTGGAATTACATAATACACAGAAAGAGCACCAAAGGTTTTATTGACATCAAGAGGCTGATATTCAGGCTCATTTGTTCCAGCTTTTTGTTTTAGCAGAGCATGACTACTAAATAATGCAATAGCATATTTGTCAAATCAACAGGTTTTGGCTTACTCCATTTATTCGGCCAGGGAATTTGTACAATAACACATTTTCAGTAACCAACAGTTAGAAAACATAAACAACACTTGTTCTTATATTTTCTCGTTTTTTACAAATGCGTAGTGGCTCAGCAGATGTGATAATATGATACAGTCTGGAAAAATGTGAAGGAAAAAAAAAAAAGGACAAACTCCACGAGGAAGAGCAAGTCAGACCACAGGCAGCCATCAGCTGCTCACTTGTACTTAAGGAACACATTTACTTCTTATTGATTCCCCATGCTTTAGTCAATTTCTTGTCACTTTTCATTGCCTGTGCGTGTGATCTCACTTTAGCAACTTGTAGCAAAGAAACAACAAAAGTAGAATTCAGTCAAGAAAGGGAGTGGAAAAATATGCCAGATTTAAACCATGCATGATCCGTAATGTTTGTAAAATACCAATAGCATGACTATCAATAAATAGCATGTAGTCTATGCACTAGAGGGAAGGTTATATACATAGGAAGACCATAATGAAGCTCCTATAGCAGACACAAGGCAATAATTCAGACTCGGTAGTAGACAGCAGTTAGACAACAGATGTTGGGCCCCAACCATTTTCATAAATCACTGGAAGACGTTACATTATTGTAATCAAATTATTTTCCTTTCTTGGGTTGTGTCTGTTTTTTTTCTAGTTACTTCTTACCTGTTCATTTTCTGCTATGTGAAAAAAATACATTTGATTTTCTTAAACATTTTGACGCTGGATTTCATTTACACAAATATAAACACTTAACTGTACTTATTCTGATTTCTGTTGCTTGGAGAGAACACACTACCTTTAAAAGAAATTAAGAAATCATTACAGAGGGGGGGAAAAGCACTTGAATTAATCCCTCTAACCTATAAAAAAAAGACTAAAGTCTGAATGATTGGTGAGTGAAGCAAAGTCTGAATGATTGGTGAGTGAAGCAAAGCCAAATGGGGAAAAAAAACTGATATTTTTTTTTTTAACAAAACACTGTCAATGATATGATGTGATTGATTACTCTTCATATTGTAAATTCAATACAAAATATTAGGAAAAAAACAAGTTTCAAATCTAAAAAACACAGCCAGAATAATGAATGTTAATCAATAAACACTTCACTAGAAGAACAAAAGTCAACATTTAGCACATAACATCTATTGCTGAAGTAGTATTCAAATATATCATGCCCTTATAAATTGTCATTGTATCTCTTTTGCATGCTTAAGCATGAACACATTAATCTAACCTCACAAAATAAATATTACGACACAAGTGGAAATTGAAAGATTACGAAAGGACAATGGAAGAAAAGCATTCCATCTAAACACCTGATTTATTTCAAAGCACACACACACACTCACGCACACAAAAAACAACGTAGTCTATTTCTCATCACTCTCAATGTTGACTGCAATGACATTAGCTACCATTGCTTGTTTGTGGCTCTAATGACAAGTAAGAGGCGCCTGCTGTCGCTATAGCAACAGCCAAGATTTAATACATCATACCTTGTTACAGTAGTCAAGAGGGGATGTTTTGGTAAAAAAATGAATGCATCACAGGAAGCAGAACAGTACGGGACAGCCGCTCAGCATTTATCACAAGCTTGTTAATTGCAACATTAATTTAGTGCCGCAAAAGGAGGCAACAGTCCGCAGTGGATGTTCACTGACCTTGGCCTGATATTCTGAGTGTCATATGTGCATGCGGAAGACAGCGAAGATGATAAAGAAGCTGAACAAAGATTGGTGTGTGTGCTGCTGGGGGGTGGGCACGAGCTCCAGGCAGTGAATGCTGCCACGCTTTAATTGCATATGATTCACAATTGGAAGAGAAATGACATGAAACTGCCCACACTCATCCAAAGCTTGACTGAGAAACTGTTATCGCGTAGCTTTAGACGTTTATGATTAAATAAAAGTTGAGGTAAAATCAATAAATGACTTTATATATTTGCAATTAGCTGTAAAAGCAACTGTGAGTTGGATGTGCTAAACTACGCGTACTGGCAGCCAATCATTTCAATGGGAGAGATTATTTAGATTACAGTGGTGTTTTGAGTAACAAACATGAACTCATTCAATGGCATCAACGGCAATGCCAACCCTCTCATTTGACATCAAGCCCCTTGAACAGCCGTGAATGAGTTAAAACCCAAGATCGACGTACCAAATGAAGTGTCCGGTTCGAGTGTGTGTAGCCTTTTGTTTTTGAAATACTACTTGTATAATTACCCCAATTGAAACACTGTCTACATTATTCTCATCTACTCCCTTGCATACTTGTTCATAATGTCTCCACTGTCATTAGCCCACATTCAGGGAGAATAATGAGTAATTCACTCACTTGACAAAAAGCCCTCAGTCGAACGCTGTTAGGTTTAATTATGGGATAACAGGAGCAAGACAATGGACAATGATAAGAAATTAACCGCTATTTGTATGTAATCAATGTTTAATATGTAAAAAGCTCTTCAAGATAAGGTATTAAGTGGAATATTTCCTCACTCGAGAAGCGTTTCCTTATTCGAGTTTCTGAGCTTCCACAGAGAGGAGGGGAAACAAAAGAAATGGGACAAATTGTTCTCCCACAGGGTTTGCTTGAAATACATTCTTGGAGTGTTCCTCTTAAGGGTTAAATTGTTGATGTTAAATGGCATGCTGGAATCTGCTATCT
The DNA here is from genome assembly GCF_051989625.1 of Stigmatopora argus. Lineage (NCBI taxonomy): Eukaryota > Metazoa > Chordata > Actinopteri > Syngnathiformes > Syngnathidae > Stigmatopora > Stigmatopora argus. The sequence goes on along the minus strand of NC_135388.1, from coordinate 11,072,979 downwards.
ACCCGCTAATTAGATGGCAATTACAGCAGAGCTATGAGAGCTTGTCTGTTCCAATTAGAAACACTTTTAGCAGTCAGTCTGCCTGACCTTTGCTTTACTTTCTCTACTTTGAATTAATGGCAGATACGGGGAGTAATGTGCTTGGATGGTCAGCCTTGTTGCTAAGAGAACCAAAGACATACACACACATATATTTAACAAAATATTGATTCACAAGACATTCTGAAGATACTGTGGAATCCAGCAGACTTTGGACAAGAAGCGGGGTATACTCTGGATTGGTCGCCAACCAATCATAGACTTAAGACAAACAGCCATTCACATAGAGAAGACGATAAATGCATAGAGAAGGGTTGTGGGTTGAGTGTGCCAACCACTCATTCGATTACGTTTACGGGAGATGATGGAATAGAAAGTCTATTAGAGTGACTTTGACAAGTAGGTATCAGAATTCCATGAGTAAAAACAAGTACAAAAAAATTGTGCAAAGAGGGGGAATCCAGTGCATCACCTGGTGTTGCAAAGCGCACATTTAGAGGAATGTCAGCATCATCCCATTCCAGCCAAATAAATGACCGACATGGCATCGACATTAGAGCCAACACGATTTTATCTGTTTTGTTTTCAAAACGCTGAAATGGAAATAGTTCTTGGGGGTTGCATGGATTACATTAATCACACTACAGGCCACTCTGTTTGGTGGTGGTTTGCGCTCTCTCAGTAAGAGGAACTTTCTGAATGACTGAGGAGTGTCTCAGGCATCCACAGTCCACCTGGTCTCCATTATCTCTCCATTTCACAGGCTTGCACCCCCTAACAGGGCAGCCTGGGAATGGGTCTGGCTCTTTCATCTTCCAATCATTATAGCAGCCAGCTCAGGGTCACGGGCCCATGCAGGCTGACAGGCATTCCAGCAGCAATACACTACAAGTGATTTTGGTTAGGATTTTAAAAAACACAAAAAAGGCCTGAGAAATATCCATATACCAACAAGTCTCAAAGCACTTATTGTATTAAGAATTCCCTCTCAGGGTTCACATCCTATGTGAAATATGATGCTGCACCTCCAAACTGTGCCTCTCGCTTCCCTAATAACAACGCCCTTCCTCAGCCATTGCCTAAATGAAGTCTCTTTTGTGGCACAAACACAGAGAGGCACACATGAAAATCAACACTAATTCTATTTTTTTTAACTCGTCTCCCCCTATGAAGGTGCTGTTTACATGTGTAAAGTGACATCATGTTGACCCCCCACCCCCCCCCCCCCCCCAACTCGCCCCACCTCTGCTGTTTTATTACTCTTAAATCATGTCCACTGAGGGACATTTGAAGACAGATCAAGGAGAAGCCAAATTCTTTCCCTTCAGCTTTAACGTCCAAAGGGATTTAACAGACCCTTCTCCGACAATCTGTGAAACACATTTATGGAGAAAGGATACACCACCTGATGGTTCGGGTCTGACATGGTACACCCATTATCATTTTGCATACGAGAGCAGAATGAGGTGTAATAATTGATCTCTCGTGTACTTGCACTCACATTCCCACAACACTGTCAGCGCAACGCTGTTTCGAGGAGAACAAAATAGCGAGCGGCGCGCACTGAAGCCTTTTCAATGCATCATCACTTTAAGGTTACGAAAATGACACGAAAGGCACTTTGAAGTTGAGGAAAGTTCTTACTTATTCCTACTCCAACACATGATTTATTAAGGGATAAAAGTGGGCAAACGAGACGAGGAAAGGGGTAGATAAAGGATAAAGAAGGACAAACACATTCCCTGCACATATTCTCTGCATTATGAGTGACGGGGGAGCTGATCATTCAATTACTGACTGCCGTCACAGGCTAATATTTCTGCCTGTCAGGGCCCATTTTGACTCAGTTTTGCTCGGACTTCTTCTGATGGACCTCATTTCCTGTTAAATAGAACCAGAAGGTGCTGCGAAAATGCAGACACTTGATCCTGTGTTCAAGAGATGGGAAATGCTGCAGCACAGCCTTCAGCCAGCTACAATCGGCTGCACACCTTCCCAGCATGGATCCTAAAGGGAAGTGAGTTTACCTGCCACTCACTCAAAGCACAAGTGGAGACCAACACTGCCTTTTTTGGAGGCTAATGGCCTGCTTGTATTTCAGTCTATAAATCTAAGGGTGCGATTCAAATCATCCCTTCAGAATGTCTTCACATAACACTAGTGTTCGAACCCTGAAAGGTACTAAACAAATCATAGACACTAACTTTTAGCTTTGACTGCATGGAACAAAAAGTTGTTTTAGTAGACGTAAAAAATTGAAGATATGTCCTGTTTTTTTCCTAGGTTAGATGGTTTCCACCCATTGCTATATTGTACGCGGTCTTAGGTTGGTTTTCTATGGGTACTATGGTTTCCTCCGACATCCTCAAAATATGCAAGGTAGGCTGGTTGAACATTCTAAATTGCCTCTAGGTAGGAGTGTGAATGCTTATCCATCTCCTTGTGCGATTGGTTGGCCACCGATTCAGGGTGTCTGCTGCCTGGTCCTGTAGTTATCTGGGATAGGCTAGGGGGTTAGGGCTAACCCCAGCAGCCCCGCTACCCTTGTAAGCTTTCTGAGTGAGATATTTTGTACTTTCTTCTAGCCTTGACCTCAGACAACACTAGGCAATACATCTTAAACTCATAATTGTACAAACAAGTTGTCTGGAGGTATACCGCTACATTACATTGCATTATATACCACGATACGTCCAACCCAATAAAAAAATCCAGAAAGGTTGAAATTTGGACTTTCCAATTCCCCAAATTACTACATCTCGGAGTCCTGTCTAAAGAGTTAGCCTGACACTTTCACATCACCTTAGTTTAGAATACCATATCAGAGTCAGTCCATCCAAAACAGTTGTGCTTTATTTATCTTTACTCATCACTGAGAATGGTCTTTCAGGTTTTTTTTGGGGTGAAAGTTGTGTGGTGAGAAGAGCCAGCTCAAATGCGGGAAGCTGTCTGCTCCATCACTTACTTAGAATGAATGACTTACTGAGATGCATTGTGAATTATAATTAAATATGGGGGCAAGTTTTACAGAGGTGGGCCATTCTCTTCACATTGCCCAAGGCCTGTGTCAGACCAAGGCGCTAACCCAATTTCACACTGTGTGACTTGGTCTGGCCTGTTTCAATACACTATCACAGTATGAGTGCCATCTGGTCCTGGCCTATGAAGGAAATGGCCTTGCTTTTCACACAGATCAGATTAGAGTGTTTTTAATTCATTCGGGATGTGCCCTTGTGTGTTAAGTGGCTCAACGTGGGCAGTGAATCGCGCCTGTTGCTTAAGAAATGATGGCTTCTCCTGCAGGGGTTTAAGTTAGTTACTTAAAACCCAGCTTATGTGATCCATTTTCTTATCAATTATCCACTAAGTAAGTATTTAATTGAATACTGTATATTGAGTATATTGATATTTGTAAGGAACTACATACTATGATCGAATTGAAATGAAAACAATTCGAGGATGGGTCCGACAGTGACTTATTTTAACTCATTTTACTAATCTGTACCGTCACTGGTTGTGCAAAGAAAACATTCTAACAAGACTAGATCAGAAATAAATACAATATACCATCAATTCTATATTTTGGTGACTAAATAGCATATAAGAAATGATGTTTCAAGACTTATGAAAATGTGCTCGTTGCTAATGACAACTGCTTCTAGTTGTCAAAACAAACAAAAAAAGCCTTCAGCATGACAACCAGAGTGGCAGTGAGTGAAGCACTTTCTTTTCCCCTAAATTAGTATGTCCAAAGCTAATGCACTGACAACTGTGCGCTAAGGAGAACGCATATCAAGCAATCTTGGCCAAATGTTTCCCTCATGAAACATCGGTCATTACCTTCTTACATAAACAAAACCCTTACACAACTGAAATGGGTTGAATATCGGAAGCCTTCTCCCTTCCACAAGTCAACAGTTGTAATATATGCACATCTCGTTAATTGGCAAGTTAGCATTTGTATGGCTGCATTTTCTAAAAGCACATTGATAATGTCAGCGAGTATCTGTTGATCAAAATCACAAAACAACATTCTTACCTTGTTGTTGTTTCACCATCCTAAAAGCAGAACAAAACAAGGGAAATAACTAGCAGTTCGGAGATCCAGATTTAAAGAAAATCAAACTATTGTTCACACAACTGAGTAGCAATTCAATATTTATCTATAGAATGGGTCTCCAAACTATTCCAGAGAGGTACAAAGTGACTGTAGGATTTTACTGCAACCAAACAATGCAATACTTTTTCACCAATACAGTGCCTTACCAGTGTAATCAGTTGATTGCAGTCAGGTTGGTTAATCTGTTTGTGCTGGGTGGACTGGAAAACATGACACAGAGATAATGCTAACAAATGAAATGAAATTAGTTGTATGCCAAAATGTGTTACGCCCAAGATAAAACTACATTTTTGCTCATGTATGGCTAAAATTAACCTCAACACTTCAGTGTTTAATCATTTATATATCATTAGATGTACTGTTCTGTGCCAATCACAGGACAGAATTATCTTCATGAAAAATAATTGAGGGCAATTTTGTATTAGTTTCATCCAGATGAGAAAGCCCACCCATATTTCTCGGTAGTGATTATAAGGGAAAAGTTGCATGGAAATCCCAAACAATTTACCAGAGAAGAATGAGTCCAAATGCCAGGAATATATGCTCATACTTATTTTAATGTATCACAATGAGCAAGAAACATACTTGATGAAATATTTTCAAAGGAGTATATTCAATTAACATCTACAATCAACTTAACTAGGACAACAAGGTTTTGTGACAAAAGTTTCTTTAAAAGTCTGAAGTTCCATGTGGTTTGTATGTATGTCAGTTTCCATGTCATTTGGTACAGTCTGGAAATCTTCATCATATAATTACCGTAACAAAAAAGCTAACAAGACTACAGTATAGAAAAGACATCAAGAACAACATTTTTGGTTTAACTTGCTCTTTTTTGTACATTGCAAGGCTGTTTTTTTCTACCCTCAGCTGGGCTGCCCGGAGCCCCAAAGCCATTCTTTTGAGGCTTGAATGAGGAGTCATTTTAAGAAAACCAACCACCACAAAAAAAGTCTAAAAGGTTAAAAATCAAAAACAAAACAAAAATAGTGGCACCAGAAGTCAACAAAGGAACAGATTGCCCCAAGTAACAGTTCATCTTTGAAGTTGGAGCAAATGGTTGTTTGGTTGTTAGTTTGGTTGTTGATTTTGGTTAATACGCTTCTCTTTAAGTGTACAACTGCCTTTTTTTCCCAACAAAAAAAGAAAGTTTGGAGAACCCAACCCCACTCTCTGGTGTTCATTTCTTTTTCATTTTTTACGCAATAACCAACAGAGAGGGAGGTGAGCTGCCGTGCGACTAGAGAGCTTTACTTGTCCTAGTGAAGACAAGCGAAGGGGAAAAGGGAAACAGGTAGCAACGTGAAGAAGGGGAAGGAAATAGGCCAACGTCCCTGTCCGTCCTGCCCTGAAATTCGGGAAACGTCCAACAGAGGGGCAGAAGCGGAGAAAGAAAGGGGGGAAGAGCAGCTGGAGTCAAGATTCAGTTCTCTATCTCTCAGTCACATGTCCGTCGCTGCCACAGTCTGTTCTGGTTGTCACTAATCGGATAAGGAGGTGGTATTTAAAGCTGTTTTGGAGCCTGCCCTCGGCCCCCGTGCCCAGTTTTGGTGTGCCCACAGCCCCTCGTGTCCTCCTGACGCGAGTTCCAAAGCTTCCCAGAGTCTGTTTTTTTTCTTCTTTTCAGTCTTTCTTCATCTCAGAAACAAACGAAATGCAATGTCTTGTTTTAAATATATCTATATCTGTATACAGGTACACACTCCTTTTCACAGTGGGCAAAGGTGACCTCTACGGCATTAACCTTGTCGCTTTTTAAATGTCCGTCAAGTATCCCAATGTAAATTTTGTGGAGAAAGATATTTGCTGTAACGTTTTGATAAAATATACACAATTTTTTTAAGGGGTGTGTATAAATGTTCTTTTTTTTATTCCTCAATTGCTTAAAGCTTTAGCCACATTCACATGATCAATCGAAGTGAATGCTATCACAGTCACTTTGATCATTTGATTTTCTCAATTACTCAAAATGGTGGTTCAGTTTGTTTTGATGTGGAACACAAAAACAAAAGGGAAATTAATTGGCTCTTTTGAAACACAGGCACACATAGTAACTAACATACAGTCCACGCTCAATGCATATGATGAAGGGATTGGATCATCGACCACAAAAGAGTTAAAATGATTACACTTGCACTTTGGAAATAAGATAAAATTGGAATTTTCATTGAAAAACACACAAGTATTAAAAGAAAAAAACTCAATAAAGTGACAAGGACAAATTTTTATATTTGTTTCCTAATTAATTCAAAACTAGTGTTAATTTATGATTAAAAACAATATACAAAAAAACACAATAACGTACTCAACGTATTCAAGAAAATTAAAATACATGTTTGACATTATAGGGAAATTAATATATATTTATGGTAGGGGCAATATAACTTAAATTAAAAAATTAAAAAGTACATAATTTCATGGTGATTGAACTTTGGAGAAGTGGCAAGCTTGCGAAGTCAACCTTCGATCTGAACAACACGCTATGGTATCGACACCAAAAGGCAGATGAGATTTTCGGGGTGGCGTATACATATCTCTATATAAACTGGCTGTACAATATTGGTCAAAAAGAAATTCTTCACAAATTTAAATACGTCTTGGTTTTGGTTTTAAAAATATACATTTTTGTTTGTTATCCATGAAAGGGTGGGGATACAGATGCACAGCTAACTTATTTGATGAAGTGGGTGACTTCTTTGGGACATGAGCACCTCTGAGACGTTTGAACTAAGGAACTTCTCAAAAAGAAAAAAGAAAGAAAAAAAGGAGACCAGAAAGAATACTTTGGAATGAAGATGCCCTCAAGACCTGCAATCTATACGTAAAATTGGCACCCTGCTTACACACGGGACAAGTCATTGCTGGAGTTCCCTACGATAGGGGGTGGTGGTCGCACCTCAGTTAAAAAGCTATTATTCGCCTTTGAAACTAGTTTTATGTCAACTGGCAAAAATATGATTCAAACCTAGGAGACACATCAGTACCAGATGTATTATATACACTTTTTGGTAACTACCATTACTTGCTTAACAAGTGAGCAACAACCTCAACTGGATGGAGTGTTCCACGCCTGAACAAAGTGATCTTTGAAGATCCTTTGTTCAGTTAAAACGTACACGACAGTGGACACAGTGAGTGAAAATAGATAATGACACTTGAAATAATTCACAGATCAGTCCTTGCTTCGTAACGAAAGAAAGACAAACAATGTGATATTTGGAATGCACTGTTCTTCAGAAACGTCAGAATCATTGGCTTCAAAACATTGGTCTGTCCCCAAAAAAAAGGAGAGGAAAAAAAATCAGCAAGATGTCCTTTGGAACATACATATTCACAGTCTTCAAAGTTCCGTTTTTGCAACAACCCCCCCCAAAAAAAGGTGTTGCAGAGAGGCAAGGAATTGGTTTATTGTTGGTTTTTGTTAAAGCTTTACCAAAAAGCAGAAATGAGCATGCATCTAGGTACTTTTTTTTCTCTTTCAAAATTCTACATTAGCAGCAAAACGTTGTCCAGACCCAATATATGATCTTGAGGATAAAACAAAACAAGGACATTAAAATGTGTTAAAAAGTCAAAGACTCGCATCTCTATCTTACAAACTGTAATGGCTCTGTGACGGTGCTACTCCACAATGCAAGGACGAGGGCCCTTTTTGGTTTTTGGTATTTACGTAAAAAGCCACCTGTTTGCTTGCAAGGGAGCAAAATCGGCAACTCTGATGCGTACTCCTTTATCTTCTAAAACTTTGTTTTCTTTCCTTAAAAACAGCAACAAATTATCAAGTATAAAGAAGCCTCTTTTCTCTTTATGCACCAATGGTGAAAAGTGTTCAGTCTTTGGATTTTCTTTTTGTCTTAAAGCGTGAGAATTATTATTGGTATTCTTTTTTTCATTTTCATGAATGACAACAAAATGAAAAGAAAAAAAAATTAAAAACGTGTGGCCACACTACGTGGACAAGAGAGGATCTGAAATGCATCTACAAATACAGGACAGCGGAGGGTATAAGTGCGAAGACGAGAGTGGGAAATGGGAATCAGACAGTAATAAGTGCACGAAGGTAACAAAAATTAAATACAATTTCAATATTTCACCCACAACATGTTTTCATCCAGTTGATGCAATACCAACTGACCCATACGTTTTAAATAATGCTTAAAGCGATCCCTGCCTTGTCAGGAGGGGAATCTGGATGAATATCCCCAAAAGGTTGGGAATAAGACAGAAATATCATTTGGATAAATTACCTGCCCGTCATCTAATCTATGGAATGATCAAGACAACATCAAATGAAGCGTCTCAAAGTTGAACAAGACAAAAGCTAAATGTACACAAACTTTTTTTTTCAGGCTACCATACTGCTTGAATTAATTTCCAATCCACCAATCTACATAACACCAAAAATGTTTGGAAATAGTATAAATACAGTGAGTTGTTGTATTTTTTTGGTTTCCTTATTCAATCGAATTGCTTCATGGCCCTTTCTTAAATCTCCATTGCTCTCCCTGTCTCGGTGTGAATGGACAATAATCCCCCTCCATCTAGCTGATTAAGTGTCATTGTAATGCCCAGAAAAATGCCTTATCACTCTAATTAAAATGTTGTGGTAAATCTCGAAATGATGAAAGCAAAAAGCATGTGAAGCATGGAATTTTGTAACAGAACAGACATTTTTGTGAGCCATTGACCTGAGAATAAAATAGACAATAGATTATTATTTTACTTTTGCAAGCCATTGGTATCTGAATGCTTAAATAGCAAGAACATGGACCGGACTATTCTCCCATACAGTGCATACTGGCTTTTTGTGAGTGTGCTATTAAATATGAATATTAAACTGAGGGACATAGCTAACTCAAACATTTTAAAAAGGTTTTGGGGCCATTTCTCATCATTCCTCTGCATCCATCTTTTCTCTTCTCATATGCAATGTGTTTCAATTGAGCATAACAAAACAAAATTGAAACCAGCATGTTGATATGGGAAAACAATCCACTAACATTTAAGTTTTTTTGGTTACAAGCTTTGGAATTGCAGTAAGTCTTTACATCTTTTTTTCTGAAATTGGGTTGTATACCTTTAATGTATTTAACATTGCTGTTTTTTTCTGTTTTTTCCCCTTTTTTAATTTTTTTATTTTTGTCTTTTTTTGTTTTGTTTTTTGTTAAACATTGCCCATCACCGAAAGCTCTTTTACAATCTGATAGAGTCTGTTCCTACACTAGCGAGATTACTACTACAAGTACTACTGTCTTTGACAAAGCCAGGTTGCTGCGGCTCGTCTGCCGTCCTGCCCAGTCTGTCTGCCGACTTCTGACTGCTGTCAGAGTCAGACTCGTCGGAAAAGACGTCTGTTGGTATCGAGGTCTGAACTCCTGAGGTGCTCAATGAACTTGAGGTAACCGTTGAAGGGGAGGACACTGGAGGAAACAGGGAGGAAGCATAGGAGGGACTGGCATTGGGCTTCCCGACTAAAGCTCTGGAGAAAGGGGCCTGGGGCCAGGGTTTGCCGGCAGCTGTGGCATTGAGCTGGGAATTGGAGGGGGAGGAGCAGAGAGCGGTGGACACGGCGGACGATGGCATGGTGGCAGATGTCGTTGGCGACGGGGTGGGACTGCTGATGGGATGAGTGGCAGACTGCGAGGTAGATGTGGCGTTAGGATTGGGGAAGCAGGCTGAAGAGTGAGGTAATAGACTTTTAGCGTGCTCTTTGGCATTTCTGGCTGATCGCTTGATTGTTCTGTGTTTGTGCAAAGCTGATTCCAGATGTTGACTGAGCGCTTTTTCCCCATCCAACGTAGTGTCACAAGCCAGGCAGTCGTAGAGACTTCCAGCCCCTGCACTTACGCCACTGGGCACACGCAGCAACATCTCTTGCAGGTTTGCCACAGACTGACCGAAAAAACAGTTTGACTTAAGGTGGGCAATTGCCACTTCTTCCTTGGTGAAAACTGCTTGACACTTCCGGCATGCCAGTTTGTACTGCACTTTGGGGACGATGAACTGGTCTAGAAGGGGGTCCACATTTTTGCTGTCCGACTCATTCTGCTCAGCGCATACTTTATTGTGAGTGGAGGGGGTGGTCGATGTTGTGGGAGACGCGCTGTGGTTGTTGCCCTTTGGCTCCTCCGTTTTTACTGTATCTTTGGCGGATTCTTTCCGATTCCCCAAGGACTTGTGGGGAGCTTGAGTTTGGCTTCCCTTGGGTTGCTGGATCTGCTGAAGCTGCTGCTGCTGCTGTTGGAGTGCTTCCTGCAAGCTCTGTTGATATTGCTGGTAATGCTGCAGCAGGGATCCGGGAGATAGGCCCATCAGTGCTTGCGACAACGCGGGGTTGTAGGGGAAGAGACTTTCCATACCATACATGGGTTGCAAGTAACCACCTTGGAGCGCGCCAGGGAGCTGTGGGGTGTAGTATGGGGAAAAGCCAGGCATGAAATAGGGAAGGAACTGATTTGTGAGAAGAGCTGTAGGATCTGAAGCCAAAGCAGCCTGCAAGGCCTGAAGCTGGGCTGGGTCAACCACATACTCCATACCGGGGGTTGGCATAGACGTGGCGGGAACAGCTGGGTCGGGTTTTTCCTTCTTGGCGCTGGCAGCTGAAGTAGAAGGAGCAGGGGTGCTTCCAGTTGAAGATGGGGTTGAGGGCTTCTCCGTCTTTTCCTTGTGCTTCTCTTTTTCTCTTGACCTCTCAACTTCACGTTCTTTAGGGTGTTCAGGCCGAGAAGCGGGCGGGATGCTTGAGGAAGTGGAGATTGATGTTGACGTGGTGCTGGAATGGGAAACAGATGTGGTTGTCTGTGCTGGGCTTGGTGAGGACAGCGACGATGAAGAGGGAGGCTTGTTGGGCAATCCAGATGTGGGCAGGCTTGGCGAAGGAACACTGGCACCAGACATGTTTAGCAGGTTTGAAGGTTTGGGAGGAGTTAAAGCTGCAGTTTTGTAAAGCACAGAAAACACAACATTCAGGACTTCAGGTAGGTGTTCAGGTAAATTAACCACCTTGAGTAAAAATGGTTTGAAGAAACAGAATGCTTCAACCATAATGATAGTAAATAGACATAGCACATAGATGACTTTTACTATTACTGATATTATTAAATAATAATGTACAGCAGGTTGGTTGGCAAATTTCTCCTTTTTTGATATTCAAAATGCACATCCGTTATACAATGGTAACATCAAACACTGATCAAAGAATCAATTGAAAAACTATTTACCAATACGAGGTACAGCCCAAGTAGAATTCTGACACTCATTTTGACCATTTTTGGGAAATTTGTGCCCTTAGCCTGCCTCATTGCTGTTATACTATGATTTAGCAGATGGTTTCAATTAACATAAGACATCTTTGGAGGATTTTTGACCAGTTTTTTCAATGTGTGTGATTCAAACTAGGGGATCTGGCGAAAATGGTCAATTTATAGAGAGACAGATACAAAAAAAGAGTGTTTTGGTGTAAATTTACTGAAGAGCAACATACCTGAATTTGACGAGTTAAAGCTGGAAAGAGATGGGCTTCCAACCCCTGGCAAGAGGACAGGTGGAATGCCTTGTAGATTGGAATAGGCTGACTGGAGATTAAGTGCCTGCATTGCAGGGTTATCAAACATTCCCTGTTGCTGCATGGCTTGCTGCTGCGCCAATCCTAAAACTTCATTGGCCTTCTTAATGCGGTCCATCTCTTGCTGAGCCATAAGTTGACGGACAGTGGCTGGGTCAAAGTATTCTTTCTCCTTGTCAATTTGATTGCCAATGGTATCTTTGACCTTGGAGATGTGTTGCTGGGAGAAAATGTGATCACGAACAGAGAGGCGAGCACTATACTTGACACCACACAAAGTGCATTCAGTTTTGGGCCCCTCGTAGGATGTCTGATTAATTCCAAAGTGCTTGGCCATGTTGAGCTTTGCCTTTTTCTCCTTGGCACGGGCGTTTTGGAACCATACCTGAACCACCCTCTTTGGCAGTCCAATATCATTGCCAAGTACCTCACATTCCAGCATGGTAGGGGTCCTGTAGTCGTTAAAACAGGATTTCAATACCTTAAGCTGGAGATTTGTCATTTGAGTTCGGAAGCGCTTTTGACCAGGACGATCACCGCTGTCGATACTCCTGGTGCCTGAAGCTCCAGGACTTGGTGAACAAGGGTCCGCCATGCTGGATGTCTCACTGTGGTCAATTATGTGTTCGTTTTCACAATCCTTAGCATAATAGCTTGTAGCAGGGCTTACCAGGCCCGATGACATCTGGTCATCATTTTCAATGATGGCGATAGTGCTGCCAGGCTTGGGTAGGTAGTCACTACTACTCTGGCTGTGTTTTGCATCAGCGCTGTCATTATCGGCATTCGCCTCATCACCTGTGGTTGTATCTGTGATGGCTGTGTTAACAGAGGAGCAGTCGTCATTATCCAGTTTGTTCTGATCAAAAGTGAGGTTCACAGCAGACATGGCTGAACTCTCAAAATCTTCCATTCCTTCGACTTTAATTGAGGAAGGACTCAGTAGAGCCCTGGGAGACAAATCCAGTCCTCTATTCACAGGAGACATGGAGGAGCTTTGTCCATCCATGTGTGAAGACGGCATTTGGGAATAGCTGGATGTCTCCAAGGCATCCAACTTTATTTGGATACCCTCATGGTCAGGTAACATACCAGAAAGGGTTAAATTGTAGCCAGCGCGTTTAGCCTCATGCCAGTGGCGAGAGCGAATGTGTGCTTCAAGGGCAGTTTTTGCTTTGAAGAGAGCTCGGCAAAAGGGGCATCGCCGATGGGCTTGAGCTGGCCCCACTGCTCTGAACTGGCCTTTTCTCTCTCTCGCCCTGGTGTTTTGAAACCAAACTTGCACTACTCTCTTCTTCAGCCCCACCTCATGAGCAATGTGGTCAAGCATCTTACGTGTAGGATTAGAGTCCAGCAGGTATTTCTGATAAAGAACCTCTAGCTGCTCTGGTGTGATCGTAGTCCTAAGCCGCTTGTCTCGATGTGGTTCTTCACTATTTGTGCTGTCATTCTCTCCTGGGCTAGTGCCAGCTTTCTCCTCTAACTTCCTCTTCAGGGAGTTCATCGTGGATGTGGGAGTGGATGGAGAAGTGGCCGAGCTGCTGGGGATCTGGGGCATTGCTCCTGAGAGTAACTGGCCCGCCAAGAGAGGATTACTCGGGTCAAACAGCATGAAAGGCATGTCCATTGACCGATCAATGAATTGTGGGTGGATGAACTGATTCTGCACAGAGAGGAAGTGTAATTGCTGGTGCTCTTGCCAGTGCTCAAAGGAGGGGAAGCCAATCTTGCACTGATCACACTGGTATTGGATGAGCTGCTGTGCCATTTGTTGTGTAACAGAAGTCAAAAGGGGATTGTGGCTCAAGTGGGAGCCTTGCGAGGGGGCCTGGCTTGTCTGAGAAGCTGATGGACCACATTGCATTTGCTGTTGAGAAAAGGAAGGTGAGGAATGCTTGTTGGACTTGGAAATTGACTGAATATTCTCTTCTCTCTGATGTCTCTGCTTTTGCGACTCTGATTGGCCTTGGGGTACATTTTCCTGCTTGATCGAGGTCTTATTTAGGGTATCAGCTGATATGTCTGGTAGTTCTTTTGACTTTTCTTCATGGAGGTTTGAGGTGGTTGCTGGTGATGCCTCCTCCTTATCAGCTGAAGGGATGTGTGAGAATGCTGAAGTAGTAGGTGGGAGTGGGCAGAGACTTGAAGAGGAGGGCATTGGTGTGTGGCAAGAGGAACCAGATGGAGTATAACATTCGTTAGAAAGATCAACAGAATCCTCATTGTGGCTGTCATATTGTCCATCCTCATCTTCATCTTTGTAGCACAACTTCTTTTGATGTTTTATCAGATCGAATATTCTCTGGAAAACTAAGTTGCATTTTTTGCACTGGTAGTTCAGGTTTGACGTGCGAATATACCGATCATTTGATAGCTCGCGTCTCTCACCATCTTTACTTCCTTCACTCTGGTTCTCATAATTCTTTCTTGCCTTCTGGCGAGCATTTTGGAACCAAACAACAATAACGCGAGTGGGGAGACTCAGAAGGTTGGAAAGCTGTTCAAACTCATCGTCCTTAGGATAAGCATTGGCATCGAAGAAATCTTGTAAAATTCTCAGCTGGTAGTCTGTAAACCTTGTTCTCGAAGATCTCTTGCTCCCATAGAAATCTTGCTTTTGCGGTTCAGGAGAAGGTGGTTTCGAGTCAATTTTAGTATCTTCAAGTGTTGTAGTTGGTGGGTTATTGAAGTTGTATGGCGAGTCTTTGTTGCGTTGCCGCTCTTTAAAAAGCGTGTTTCTGAACCAGTGCTTTATAACTTTTTGCTGCAGTCCTGATTTATCTGCCATCTCTTTAATCTGGTCTTCATTGGGTGAATTGTTTATATCAAAGTATTGTCGCAGGACCCGAAGTTGATCATCTGTGATACGTGTCCGCGGCCTCTTGTTCTGCTGCTGCTGTAGCATGGCCGGAGTGAGCTGTTGTTGGTAGAGCTGGGCCAGGTCTGAGGCCAAGCTTGGTTCAACTGATGGCATCTGTTGGGTCAATTGGCCGGGCAAAGACTGGAGTGACATGGGCTGCATCATCAGCGGAGAGAAGATAGGCAAATCCATTGGCATTGGAATTTGTGGCATTGGAACCGGGGGTTGTGGAGTAGGCACAGTTGGAGGTGTGTGTGAGGCTGCAGACACAGGGATATTTGGGGTAGGAGCTCTTTGGGGTGGAGGGGGTGGGGGCGGAGGTGGAGGAGCTGGTGGAGCCTCTGGTGTGGGGGGTCTCAGTGGATATTGTTTGTCATAATTTTCTCTGTATTCCTTTGCAAATCTCTCAAGGGATCGAAATGGGAAGAATGCCTGGTGGATGTGCTCCTGGTGGCTCTTCAGAATCAGTATATTTGAAAAAAGCTTGCCACAGGCTTCACACTCCAGTTTCTCCAATCCCTCAATGGGATCCACTACTCTTGTGATCCCACCCGGTCCACTCGAACCTGTTGGCCCGAGTCCCCTTTTCTGGGCTTTTTGTTTATTTTCATTGTACTGAATCACTAACTCAAATCCAAAATTTTCCAACAGAGCTTTTGTTGCGTTTCCACGAGCGTCAGATGCAATTCTTGGGGGGAGCAAGCCAGAATCGTGGTTAATACTGGTTGAAATGTGTTGACTGTCCTTCCGTTCCTTTAGTTTCTCCATTGACTCTTTAGTGACATCGTCATTTTTTTCAATTGCATCTTTGTCTCGTTGAATGTCTTTGTCATTTTGTGAGGATTGAGGCTTTTGCCTTTTTTCAACATGCTGGTGGAGCGATGCACTCTGTTGCAGCAATGCCATCTGTCCCTGTACCTGTGAGTGAGGCTGCTGATGCTGTTGCACTTGCTGCTGAAGGTGGTGGTGCATCAGTTGCTGTTGCAAGCAGCTCTGTTGAGCTGAGTTTTTTAGGTCTTCTAGCAATGAGGAGGTGCTTGCTCCTGTTAGGCCAAGTGCTGAATTACTGATGTTGATCTCTGGGTTTAGCTGAAATTCTGCTCCAGGGATGTAGAAAGGAAACAGCAACTGCTGCTGCTGTAAGGGGAGAAGTGCATCAGTTGTCATAGGGAAGTGCTGCAGAAGTGCGGGATTAAAGAGCTGAGACTGTAGAAGAGCAGCCTGCTGCTGGAGTTCTTGCTGAAGCTGAGCTTGAGCTTGTGCTTGAGCGTGAGCTAATTGCTGTTGTTGCTGAAGCTGTTGCCCCCGTGTAGGTAGTATATCTGCATATTTAGCCTTTTTCCCCTCATTGTTCTCCGATGGTGAGGAATGGCTGGTAACTGAACTGATCCTTTCATGGCTATGACTCTGTGAAGTCTGGTTTCCTCCAAGAACATTCTGAGCAGTTTGAGACCCAGACGAGCCGTGGTTAATAGAGTTTGTTGTTGAGTTGCTTGTCGGACTTGGACTTGCCGTTGAAGTGCTGATGGTCGTACTTGCTCCCCCTCCCCCAGGAGCACTTGCAGAGCTAGGTATGCCTCCTGCAGCTTCAAGTTTGGCTGCCCTCGCTTTTGTTTGGTGGAGAACAGACCGCATGTGGATCTCCAAGGTGGAACTCTGGCTATATGCCACATTACATGTGCTACACTTGAATGGCTTGTTGTCAGGGCTGCTCGTCGGCTCTGGTTGACCGGTAGTGGACTCCTGAAGAGCTCTCTTCACTTTATGCAGGTGGGAGACAGAGTTATAATGAACCAGCAAAATATTCTTCTGAGTGAATGACTCTTTGCAGACAGTGCACTTGAATGGACGAGATGGATCCAAGAATTTTTCCATGGTGAAGTTGGGTCCTTTTCGGAATGGTAAAGCACGTTTAGGTTCTAAGCCAGAATCCTCCAACAGTGAGCCAGAGTCACTCCCTGTGGGGCTTTGCTTTTCTTCCGGGTCACTCTCATCTCCCTCCTTGTCATCTTCTCCTAGACCTCCATGTTCTTCACCAAGGGCCGAGTCACCCATGACCATTATGTCACCATTCATCAATAAGCCACCGTACAACTGCTGTATGTCAGCTTCACTAAGCTCTAGGTGGCTGGTTTCCAAATGTTTTTTCAAGGCTTGTAGTGTTCTGAAGCTCCGTTGGCAGAGGCAGCACATGGTTGCTGCTCGGATTACGTGGTACTGGGAATGGAGCTGCAGCTTTTCCACAGTCTTGAAGGCCAAGCTACACTGGTTACAACGGTACTTGTAGACATGGCGATCAGAAACAGGGAGCTGAGGCCTTTTGTTGTGAACTTCATTGAAGTGCATCTGAAGAGAGTTGGATGATTTAAAGACTTGATTGCAGCCTTTCTTCCAGCACAGAAACCCTGTGGCCTCATCTTTCTCCGTTTGTTGGTCTTCCTGAGGTGACTTGCGTGCCTCAGATGTTTCTGTAGGAAGTGAGATTCCCTTCTCCATATCAGCATCTAAAGCATCTGTGGATAAAATAAGAAATGTTAAACCTCATTTTAATATATGCAATGATTTAGTTTTACTAAGAGGTCAGGAACGTATGGCTCGCAAGTCATATCTGGTTCCTTTGATTAGGTCATCTGGCTCTTTGCCAATTTTGCATGTTTAGTGTGGATCCAAACAAGCTCCTTTGACATAAACAAGCTCTGACAAGCTGCCTGCTTATTGACATATTCATCTTGGATACTTCATACATACATTGTAATAATCGGCTTCAAATTTGGCCTCCCAACTTTCTTTAAATGTTTAATCACCAAAAAACAACAACAAACAACACGCCTTTTGTTCATAGGTAAAGCCTCGTACTAACCAGCATGTTGTTGTTCTTGCTTTTTGTCCTCGTTGTTTGCGACAGCTTGAGATTGGTTTTGAGACTCTCTTTCTTGACCAGGGACAGGTATGAACATGCTCTCTGGAAGGACATCTGTTGCTGTCACCTGAGAGATAAAATCAATATTTTAGTATCATTCTTTAATTAATGTTTTACCACACCCACATAATCTAATTTAAGCAGTCATGCTTATGAAACATGTTATTATAGTGATATACTGTCATGAAATTGCACATCAATGTCTTACAGTCTTATCCAACAGAACTAAGCCACAGAACAATAACAAAGCAGAATGGTAAAATACAACTACTTCATTAGGCTATTGGAGGAAAAAGCAGAGTATCCCAAGGTCACTTTTGAATTGGTCCATCTAATTGGGAAACATAGTTCAAAATGGCCATCATCCAGTCAGACCCAGAATTAATGAAGTTAATTTTCATCGTTGCAGTCTTACACAGACTGATAATGAAGCATGCAGTGAGAGGGATGGCTGGGGGATATAAAGAACTGTTTGTAACACAAAAAAAGCCTTTGTTTAATTACGAAATTCATATGTAAGATCGAGAAAATAACAGTACTAGTAACCAAATAGCTAGGGGGTATAATTAAACATTTATACCAATTATACGTTGAAGAACTAGCATGAGGTTTTAATTAAAGTCCTGATATGAAACATTAAAAAAACATCCACGTGGGGGGTGGAGTTCACAAAAAGAAGTCCCATAAAGAAGCCTAAAAGACTGGGTGGGAAAAGAGGGGAGGGGTGAGATATGAAGACAATGAGTTGATGAAAGGATGAAGGGTAGAAGAGAACATATTATGCATGCTTGGCAAGAAATAAGTCACCTATTCCAAAATTAATTACGCCCTTCTCCTTTTCAAAAGTAAAAGAGAGTAAAGTACTTTCCCATCTGCATTCACATTATAAAAAAGGTGTTCGCTTTAATGTCTATGCTATTACAGGTTTTCTGTCATGCTACTCTGTAGTGGTTCAGTATATTACAACATCTATAAAAGAAATAAATATTGCAGTCTACCATACTAATGTGCTTGCCATTTACTTTAGAGATGAGGGTGAACACGGCCAGGCGGCAATGTTTTACTGTGTGATCGTCGGCCCAGCTATTGAGCCGTACAAGATAGAACAGAACAAAGATTTGCTCAGTGATTTACAAGAAAACGGGGGAAATAAAATTTTATTTCCCCTTTGATGAGCATTATTGGAAGCAAGGAGACCACTTTCAGAAGAGAACAATGCACCAGCACATTGCAGTTGATATAAATCTGACTACAGGATCAGTGTCTCCCCATTCGTCTCTTTATGGACGCTAGCACACTGATTAATTAATTACTCAATCATTCAGAAGTCTGGGTTTTTCCCACTGAACCTGAACCTTATTATTAGTTTTTATCTTACAGAACGTTCTGGACAGTTTGTCAGAAAGGCTCTTTCTCAGAACAAAGTGATAAAGATGTTTTTGGATGTGTCTGGTGGAAAATGACTCAAAAGCTCTAAATAAAACAAGTTTGTAACGTAATATACATAATAAAATTGTAAACCAACAACAGTAGGTTCTGACGTAAGAAATATTCCCAGGGATTAATGAAGATTATACAATTCTACAGATACATTCCATTATACAGTGTTTGTAGAATGTTCTTTACCCTGTCAATGGCTTCAGTTCACACTTTAGGTATAGTGTTCCTTTGGTGAAGAGCAGTGATGGGTTTGAGCCAAACGGAGCTTTTAAAATTATGGCCAAAGCCTTCAACCTGAGCCTCATTGGGTCATAAAAGAATCTTGCAAACACATGTAGGGTAGGAGAATGAATTCTGGTCCAAACGACCAGAAGTTTTTGGGCCTATATATCTAAAAGGCGTGGTGCTCATCACATATCAAAATTGAAAACCTGGCATTTGAACAAGGGTCTCTCAACTTTTTATATCCTTTCCACTCCACTGTAATCAATTATTCACTTTGAACATTACAAGCACAGTCCATACCTTGCTGGCTATAACAGACTGTACTAATCTATCTGATGGCATCATGCAGTTTACTTACTGTGGCAATGAGCTTGTCCACACAGTCGGGCGCGACACTGTGCAGGTGTGTCAGATGGAACTGCAGGTGGATCTTGTTGTTGAGCATGTCCTGGCACAACGGGCAGCGTAACATGGGTTGGACAGAGTGCTGTGTCATCACGTGCATTCTGAGACGATTTAGGTCCGTGTTGGTGAACTTGCAGTAAGGGCACTGGTACATCTGAGTGGACGTAGACAGAGAAGCATATGATAGTGATGTTGGGGGTGTATTCACAGTGGGGTTAATAGGGTGAAATGGCTTTGTGAGAGAAGAGAAGCTGTAGATGAGGAGGGTAGGGTGAGGCAAGCCTTCCCTCAAGCAACCAGATTCCTCTGATCACAGAGAAGTGTGTAATAGTGAGAACCACTCACTCTTGGCACCCACTTCAAAGTGCTTTCATCTGTCAAATACCTTATTGATTTTCCACCTTATACACAATTAGCAATGCGACTGCAGCAGAGAAGCAAAAATAATTTGGGGGATAGTTGAAAAGAAAGTCCCGAAGACTAGGAAAATGCTTGGTAAAACTAATAGAGAAGGTAATCAAAGTAGTTCTTTTTAAATGGAGTTAAACTTTTAAACTGATAAGGGCTGACTAATTGGAGTAAAAAAGGACTATGAAACACATGCATGGCTGCTCCTAAAGTTCTGTGATTTGTGGCGCTCACCTGCTCTGCAGCTCGTTTTTCAGCTGCCCGGGGACGCTTTGAGGACAGCGGGCTCTCAGAGGTCTCCGACCGTGACGAGGGCCTTTTGCTAGCGGTCGGAGAGTCTGACTGGTGCTGTTCCGAATGACCGGACACCGCTGAGCAGACACACATGCACAGAGGGATAAAGAGGAGACGTCAGGACAAGTTGAAGGCTTGGCAGCACCAGACAGGTCAATCGATATCAGCGAGAATAAAGAGCTAAAGGCCTGCCTTTCGTAAATGTTCCATATCTACATTTAATGGGGAATGGGCAGTATATCATGCACATTTACGTCTTCCTTCACGCTGCTTTTAACGCAGGACAGATAGACAATATCATATACAAATGTTAGTTAGCTGCAGGGCGCAGCTTTAAGTTTCACCCCACCTAATATTTTTTGTCCACGAGTCCTTTAAATTAAGACAGACTACATAAATATATGTTTGTTTCTAGGTTTGTATTTGTGTCAAAGCAGCTATATTTAGTAAAATTGACTTAAAATAACAGTAACACTGCGTTAGTGATTTTATTGCTTACAATTGCGTTCAAACATTGTCATACACATATCATTACTAAAATGTATATGAACATAAAATCATAGAAGCATCAGTGATGTAATATCCGATTCTTAGAAGGGGAGAAAATGTTAATAGCTCACAGAAGCAAAAGTCAAGCTTCAAACTTTACATTTCATTTGAGTGCTAATGACAACAATTCAAATTAAGAGTCTTATCCCATGTTGCGCAACGAGGAGCAAAGCACTTAAAAACACCTCGTTGTTGAAAATAAAGAGAACGGAAGTGGCACAATGTGAATCATCACACTTAAACGCTCAGTTGCACTGGAGTTTGATAAGCAATTGAATTCACTCACAGACATCGGTGGAACACAAGAAGGTGCCTTGCCACCCACTAACAAGCCTATAAAGAGTTAAAATTGGCCTGATTTGTACAGTCCCAGTATGGCAAATTGAGAACAGAGGGCACTGGTAGGCGGGGTGCTCTGGCGGGGGTCAGGTTAAACGGGGCTGACCACGCTCTCGCTCCAGACATTAAAATGTCACCTCCAATCAGGAGGAGTTTAGCTGATTACCCAGTGGGGAACCAGGTTATGGACAACGCCGCCTGCTAGATCTCTCAGAGACACTGGGATCAGTCACCAATGTCCTGTTAGGGTCCAGTCACAGCCAATCCTATTAAACACATCCACCTATCAACAATGGGAATGTTAAACAAAACGAGACTCTCTTTCCTGACAGTAACCAACCTCTAAGTCATGGCACTGACCTCGCCAAAGTCCCATCAACTCTGCTTTGGTACGATCTGCTTTACTAATTTTGTGTCGTAATATAAAAGCCAGGCACAGTTGTTTTGTTAGTTAGTCAGCATTATTAGGCAAACACAGAATGTGGATTTGAAGCCTTGAGATGAGATTTCTGGATTTTGGCTTTAATTTATCTGTGGGTAACGAGGCTAGTATCTTGAAGGGAACACATTGGTGCTGACCTTTGAAAAAGAAGAAAAGGAGTTCATTTAAAAAAATGATATAGGAATTGAATTTTGCAGACACCGGAATACTAAGTGAACATTTACCATTATAGGTGCATAAAAAGGTCTCCTTTACTTTTGACCAATTTACCATTCAAAATGTTTAACTTCAGAATACAGTAATACCTTGACATACGAGTGCCCCAACATACGAGGAATTTAAGATACGAGTAAAATTCCGGGCCAATATTTGCCTTGAGATACGAGCATACGAGACAGTCAGGTGGCCGAGACATGAGAGGCTGCTTATGATTTCTTTTTCGCCGCATCTCCCTCGTGCAAAGATCTCTATGAGCACTGGGCGGAGCGTTGCATTTTTTCCATGTTTTTTTGCATTAGTCAGTGCAGAATTAAGGGAAACACAATGGGTCCAAAGCAAGCAGGTGCCATGAAGGGTAGAGTGAAGAAAAGGCGTATGATGGCAATCGATATTAAGCACGAAAAACATGAGTAGTGTACGCGTGACTGAGCTTGCTCGCCAATACGTATGGAGAAGCAGGAAGTTCGCCTCGAAAGTCGCGGTGGAATACATTAACCTCTTTGCCTTGGTTATTAGTTCATTTCTATGGGAAACTTTGATTTGAGATACGAGCAAATCGACATACGAGCTCGGTACCGGAACACATTAAGCCCGTATCTCAAGGCATGACTGTACTGGTTAAGCAAGCAAATGCCTCCTCCATGTCACATAATTAGGAAAACAAGGGGGATGTAATCCAAGCATATTCCTGACTGTTGAAAATAAAATCAAGGCACATGAGTCTTTCTGTTAGGGTGGTACGATGTGCACAGGAGTCTCAAACTTCAGAAAGGTTACTTGGACACAGTGTCCCCGGTCACGGCCAATTCGGGCGCCATAAAATGTGATCACTTGGTTTTCTTTCAAGAATCCTGCGGCCCAACAGCAGTACCGTGACTAACACCCAACTACTGTATCCTGTTCGTCCTTGTCGAGAGGGGATGACAATAAATGACCGTCAAAATGGAGAGGGCAGAGTGATGAAAACAGTTGGATATACGTATCCCTGTGGTGTTCCGGACATGTTAGACACACATGTGTACGATATAAACAGATGGTCACAACCAATGACCGCGACATTGACAACAGATAGAGAATTGAGGTATTATAGTTTCTACAGATGTTGATAAGAGGGAGGAGAACGATAAACTGGGTTGGGGATAAATAGTAGAAAAACGGAAAGGAATATGTAGGAAAGAAAAAAATGAATAAATAAAAATAAAGATTCTTAGAACTATAGTTGTTCTTAACCATTTAATTCAGTTGTTGGGAAGTCAGACACAAACAGTTCATAGTGTCTTCTTCCCTGTTCTGAATCTCCTGTTGAGTCACTGGGCACAGAAACGCCATTCTTGGCAAAGCACCTTGATCGAAAGCACAAATGTCAGAGGCAGAATGGAATCATATAGACGATTATTCATTCATGCCCCTTTTCCATAAACCAGAGGCTTTTGTGCTGTTAAGTCCCCTAAGTGAGTTGGATGTTGACACCTTGTCTCACCTTTCACATAATGGCAGTATGTTATTTAGGCAGCGTCGGGACTTTGAAACGGATCGCAAACTTGGGTGAAGCCTTAGTGTGCTTTCAAGGATAAAGGGTGGCAGCTGAAAGGAATGCATCCAGTCACTAGTGGAGGATCTGAAACAGGTCATCTGACATTGAAATCCATTGGGGCAATCACAGCTGCCGTCAATCTACTTGTTCTCTAGGGACAATTCGACTCAGGTCAGAAATATAGCGGTTGATATTTCTGAAAAATTGGGGTTTTCTGGAGTTGCTTCTATTTGAGACACTGTTTGAGTGAGTCACTTAAAATTATAAGTACACATTTGAAAAACTGAACAAAGTGAAAGTGTGTACTTACAGTAACGACCATTTTCCTGCTTATTTTCGATGTCACTAAATGCTTGTTTGAAAAATTTAAACAACTGCAATCGTGTACAGCATATTAAAAACAACATCTGGTCTTTTTGATTTTTTGAACTGCACATAAAAACTGAGCAAGCCACACTGTTATGAAGGTAAGAAATGGTTGCATTGGCTCAATAATGTCATGAGCTCCAATAGTAATGAATATATTAACTGCATAGAGCGTCCAATGAAAAAATGATAACTATGACCGTACGTATTACTTTTTTCTCTACGCAATTGACCCTGCGTTCTTTGTGCAAGAACCCACGGGTCCGTCCAGAATGCGTTCGTTTGAAGGGCCCTTTCCTAGCCTTGTTTAATCATTAATATTCAGATGATTCAACCTCCATTGTGGTCCTATACTCTTTGTCATATGTGAAAAATAACTGAGTGTTATCTTTTTCTTGAATATTTTTGCCTCAGAAGGTGGCCACAGCTAAAACGGATGCAATTATTGATTGGATATATGAAATGAAAATATATAAAGCACTTTTGAATGAAATAAGTTTGTGGTTGTTGTCATTTCACAATATTAATTTTGTGTAACATATCACACTCAGTTCTTTTATTTAAACAAAATGACATACTTATTGGTAAAGCAAGGGTGACTTGTTCATGACTAAGCACAAGATCTCACAGTGGGCAAAATGAACATTATGAGATGCAGAGGGGCTATTAATTAGCAAGCTCGTTATTCATCAGGCTGAGTGAACAACAAGATGACGTGGCGTTCACCTTTACAGGACACACAACTGGAGCGGGGCCATTAGACAGCCTGTGCTACAACTCGTAAACACCAAGCTTTCAGGGGCTTGGCTCGCAAACAAGGACAATTTATGGCCTATTATCTTCAAAGACAAAGGGAATTATAATTTGAGGGATGACAAGCAACCAGAGGATGCGTTATGAATATGTAAACATTTTTATATTGCTTCCTCTCCTGATTTGTCAGACTACTTTGACTTTAAATGCAATCACAAAGCCTGGCAGCACAAAAATAAAATAAAAATTCCTCCTCTTATTCAATAAGAAGTAACCACAAGCAGGTAAACATCTCATACTTGTGCTCTGTTATATGCAAAACAAAGCCCAATATTTTTCTTCCACGCCTTAGTGTCTAGAGGATTCTAATTACCATGTTCATTATTCTGCCAAAATGCAGCAGGCTCACAACTGCTTTTGCCTTCCTTCAGAGTCACACCTGGACACGTAAACTGCACATATTTGAGTAACAGTTTTGACTGAAGTGGGGATCCATGCATTTAAAGTGTTACATTGGCCGGTTTGAGACTGAAAATAGTGGCTGCGATACAGTGTTTGTTGCTTTGTTAACAGTTAACACTTTTGCACCAGTAAAAATTAAACCCCCTATAGACCTGTGACAACCATAGCCATTGAACTGAAACAATAAAGTGAAAGAAATGTTGCAAAATTTCTATTTCTTTACATAGTATTTTAATGACTGTTTGATGAGGTCGGAACAGAGTAATAGTGTCCATTCGTGTCAATGTGAAGCGTGACCGGCCGTTTGGTCGCCGGACTTTTGGTCACCGGACTTTTGGTCGCCGGACATTTGGTCGCGGACGTTTGGTC
This sequence comes from Stigmatopora argus, assembly GCF_051989625.1. Lineage (NCBI taxonomy): Eukaryota > Metazoa > Chordata > Actinopteri > Syngnathiformes > Syngnathidae > Stigmatopora > Stigmatopora argus. Next base: position 11,047,671 of record NC_135388.1, on the reverse strand, counting down.
GCCCGGACCAAAACAACTGGCGACCAAACGTCCGGCGACCAAAAGTCCGGCGACAAAACATGGTAAAACAACATGGTCTACGCATCAATACAAGCCAACAATGGCCCTGAGCAGTTTCACTGAGCGGACGTGTGTGTATAAGAGTTTGTATGTACATGAGTTGTCCCCTTAGGAAGGGACGTCAGTCAGGGTCTTAACAAGTTCTCCAACAAAACACAATAAAAGTACGAGAAATTTGGAGCTTTTCTTTAGCCTAATAATTAATAGGGCATTAAGTATGACTAAATAATAATTTGCAGTTTGTATTTAGGGAATTTGAGCAACAATTTTAAATGGTAATTATCAATACCTTCCGGGCGACCAAACGTCCGGCGACCAAAAGTCCGGCGACCAAATGGCCGCGTACCAATGTGAAGACATGATTTGATATACAACTAAAAGTGTATTCAGTCATGAGCATACTTGTACCTCAAGAAACCACTGCAAATACCCATAGACAGAGCAGGAGCTACACAACATGCAGTGATATACCAGCACCATTTTAGCAAAACTATATGATATAAGGACCTTCCCAAGATCATCATGCTGATGTCTGACTGACACATCTTCAGCAAAATGTACATTATTGTTACTGTACATGTTTACAACAGCATCTTAGTATATGATATGCAGCACTACATTTTGCAAACTCCAACTACTATGATAAACAAATATTCTGAACGAAATTTCCAGTTATCATTAGAAGGCCCTGGCATGCCTACTGAAGTGACCGCGGATTGTGGTGGATACACGTCAAGCATAGTGATCACAGAAATCTGCCACGTATCTATCGCTTTTGCCAAATTCTACATTTACACGTGTCTGCATGCCTACAGCGAGCGCATTAAGTCATCATCTTTGCGATAAACACAACTAAATAATGAATGCATCTTTCAAAATAAAATGACATCCTGGAAACATCTGCATTTTACAGCCGCATGTGATGTACTTTTAAATAATTTTAATGAACAGCGTAGAGATGCTGTACACGAAAGGGAAAATGAGATTGACAGTGGCTTTGTGCCTTTCTTCTGTGCTAGCTAATACCGCCTCTGTGACAGTGACTGTCATTTGTAAGGGAAGAGTTGCGCCCTGCTCTAGCAGCTACATGACAATGATGAGAAGGAACACTTCAGTAGTCATAAGAGGTGAACTTGGAGGGAAAAAAACAACAACAAAAAATTCAAACAGTTGGGTGCTTGAGCACCTTTTATAGATAACGAACAGCATGACCATGACACTCCGTGGCCGTATTATAACCTGCACAACATCTGCGTACTGCCTGTGTAAACATCATCAGACCAAACAGTGTTCCTCTGTTTACCGCATCTACCCAAACCCGACTTGTGCAAAATACACTTTTCTGCATTTTCTTTCAATGGCCGTTTTGTTCATTAGAAAGTCACACACCTGAAAAGTTTCAAGCACAAACAAGGACTTTTCCATTAAAACCATAACTGTCTGCCTTTTGCTGACAACACTGACAACCCCAACCCACTTTTCTTCCCCTGACATCAAACACAACCCCAGACCCGGTTCCCTAATGCACGTGCTATTTTTAACTAAGCGTTTCTAATAAGCTGCTGGGAAGCTGTAAATTTTTCATATGCAAGCACATATTTCCTTTGTGAAAACACAGAAACACTCTTATTTGGTGATTAGCGACTGACAGAGGGGAGGAAAAGAAGCCAATGTGCTTGTATCAAATTGCATGCCTTTCAAAAAAGGAAGAACCCTAATGCGAGGAGTCGTCTTCCTGCGCACCACAGGTACGAGTGAATTATTAATCGGCCGGCTCATTTTAATGCTTTTTAAAGTGCTTTATTTTGATGTGCTAAAACATACTTTTAGCCATATTCAGTCAGGCATGCATATCATTATTTCTCCCATCAAAGAAGAGTGTCACCCTTTCAAAGAGCACAAACAACTCAGCCTCATTTAAAATAGAAAGTTCGAATATCAAAGACATTTTGAAAATAATGGGCTTCAAACGCTGATGAAGTTTTTCTTTTCTTTTAGTTATTTTCTTACCACTTTATTGGGTGGGGAAAGGTATGCAAAAGGTCTGAATTATTTTCCAGCTATTAACCTAATGAGTGTAAATCAAAACAGCCTGCAGCCACATAAGAGAATACCACAAGTGAGCAGTGTCTATCCAAGTCTGTTTTTTTTTTATAGGGCCACCACGATCAAAGCCCACTTGTCATCAACACTGCACTTGTAACGCCAGTGTTGAGTTGATGACCTTTGAAATTTTTTGATGGATTACGTGGCCAAATATATTTGGACAGTTGTCTGTATACACCATCCGGAAGTGAAAATGGAAAAAAATATCACACAAGCAGGGAACAGATGTTCTACATTACAGGTCAGCAATTAAAATTAGACCAATTCATTTGAATCTAAATTTTGATGTCAAACAAAACAAACAAACAAACAAAGATTAGCGTTAAAACTCAGTATTGGACCAAACTGGATTTCAGTAAAGCACTGTAGTTTGAAGTCAACACTATAAGGAAGAGGTAGTTAAGTAGTTAGATCTCATTCAGTTTCCGTACGGCTTATAGTCACAAAGGTGGCAGTGGGTTCTGGAGCCTATCCAAGTTAACTATGGGTATCAAGCGGGGACACACACCCTGAATCAGTGGCGGGCCAATCGCAGGGCACTTTGAGAGAGATCACCATTCACGCACATTCGTACCTAGGGGCAATCTCAAGTGTTAGTTAGGTCTAAAAATTCTAAATTCACAAGATTAACTTGATGAAATTTATATGGAAAACTAAAAGACAGAACTAAAAAATGAATGAAGGATTCTTTTAACAATGTAGGAAGGTTATTTCCTTCTATGTTGGATGTGAAAATATGCCAAAGTGGCGATGTGCTCAATGTGAAATCAGTTCATTTTCAAAGTGACTCTGGTTCGTCTATCACTGTTAACAGCAACCAAAAGCAAACCAAACGAAAGTTCATATCTCTAAATAAATATTGTGAAATCGGTTCACACATAGTTTAAGACTGGCATATTAAACAGAGTTGTAAAAGTACAAAAGTAGAATTCTAATAATCCAGTGATGTTCAACGAAAACAGTTCAACCCCAACTAATAAAGCTCCCCTCAAGTCATCTGTCTTTGCATGAGTCCTCAACTACAACAAGGCATGCTTCACGCTGAAACCCTCCTGATGGGATGGCGTCCAAGTGGTGTGTGTGTGTGTGTGTTCTCTAGCTCTCGTGTGTGAGGGGGCGGTGCTAAACACACACGTGCTACAACTAGCACCAGGAGTACACTTGCCCTGAAAGGACGAGCCGTGATTGCAACTGCCCTCACTATGTTGTTAAAATATGCTTCAGTTGGACAAAAGGCCTTATGTGCAGCACTGTTCGGACCGGGGCCCCCCGTGTTTCCCAACCACAGTGCCCCTGCTCGCCCAATATGTGTGTGTTTTGTAAATATTGGCCTTACCTGTCCCTTTGGTGAGCTCCTTCTCCCCCCCACTTTCTCTGTCTTTGGTTTGGTCCTCCTGGTCTGTGGTGGTCTCACTAGCAGCCTCCACATCCTCACTCAGCTCTCCTGAAGGGGGAGGGAGGACGGGAAATGTAAATCACCAAGCCATCAGAATTGGTGGAAGCACTTAAAGGGACGGCAGCATTTTGTTTCTATAGGAGCCCGCAACAATTACATTTGCTGACACACGCTTACGAGGCTTGCAAACAAAGAGGACACATCTGCTCTCTGCTTTCACGCTTCTGCCTCTCCACTGGAAATATATTAAAAAAGAAAAATACATCTATTTTGCTTTTATGTTACACGTTCAACTTAGTCGAACTTTAAAAGTGCAAGACTGACCAAAATACTACACTGTTATGATCTGGACATAAATAGTACTTGTATCGATGGTTGAAAAGAAAAAAACATACATATTTAAAACCTTTAAGAGGTCAAATTCATTTTGCTTCATTTCAAGTCAAAGGCAGAAATCCCCCGTCACCATCTTAAAAGCCTCCGCTCGATATATATCAGCCCATTTAGGGTGCGTCGAAGTCCAAACAATGGATATCCAATAATGACGTTTGTAAGTAACACACGGAGGAAAAGATAACGAAAACAGATAATAAAAAGACCATCAATCACCTTTATTTCTCTCCAGTGCCCCTTGAACATCCACTTTGCCTGTAAAGTTTGTTTAAAAGTAGCGGGACCCTGCATGCAACTGCATTGATCCCACCACACTAAACTAGGCCGTGTGGTCAATAGGCCTTATCAGATATTACACAAGTCAGCTAATTCTCAGCAAATGTGCTTAAATGCTCTTTAGAAAATGCTTTCATGCTCAGGTCCCGACACTACGAGCTATTGACGTATTGACGACGTTACAACAGCCGTACTAAAATATCCTGTTCAAGTATTCAGCCCCGCAGCCATCACATGGCCAGCCCGAGTGAGCTCGCCACATGACTACCCGCAGCAAAAACCACTTTTATGATGTTACATTATCCCCGACATTCGCTGTTTATCCCTTCAGTGGTCAAACACGATGCGCGTGCGTTAAGAGAGAACGTCGTGAATGCCTTGCGAACAAATGTTGCTGCTCAAAGGAGTGCAATGGATGGCCCGTGTATGACATTTGAGGAAACTTAATCCACAGTCCATAAATGGTATTTCCATTTTTAGTAGATAAATTGACGTAAATGTTTTAAATTTAAATCTGATCACCATCATAAATCTGAAACAAACATCAGGGGGGTTTAGGAAACAAAATAAAGAGGGAAATATGTATTGGGGCTTCACAATTCTGAATGTATGCATAACAGATAGCTAAATAAACCCAAGCAGATGATGCATAATAACAATAACCAATTAAGCACACTTGAAACAAATATTTTAAAAACATAAGAAATGTATGCCGTTAACAATGTGCTCCCTATATCACGCTTAAAAAAAAGACAAAGCAAACTGCATCTAGTCTTAATTTGTTAGTTTACTTGTAAGTCAGTTTTAGGATAACATAAATACTTATATGTATTATAATGTGTAATAATGTATATGTAGCAGAGGTTTAGGTGAGGGACCAGTGTACATGACCAATTATTGACATCTCATAAATCATGCTAAATGTCTTTGTTTGCTAATGTTTTTTTTTTCCAGAATGGATGACTTCTTGTATTTCAAGTCAGATGGTGGATTATTTTTTTACCAACAAAACATTTCATGTACAACTGCAATTTTTTTTCCATCGGATGAATATTTTCTCCATTTATTTTGTACAATGTTACTTCTTATGTTACCAAACCAGCAAATCTATGCAGTGCTGCTCATCTCCAGATGGGAAGGCAGATCTTAAATAGTCCTTCAGAACTAGATGTGCTCACTTTTACTGGAATTATGATACTGCACAGCTGCCTGACTGCTAAGATTACAAAATAATCCCCAGGTACATTTTTAAGGGGGTGGGGTACACTATTTTGTTCCACTGTGACACTTGTAGTGGGACTAATTCCCCCCTTCTACATTATTACAGACTTTGCACACAGTATGTTATGCTTTACATAGACATCTGATGCATTAATGCTTGTCAGCTTCCCATTAGACTTCCTGTACGCAATGCTCACATGATACGTTTTCCCCTTTGTGTTTTGAATACATACACTGGCCAGCCACAACATGACCAAATCACCCTGGAGTTGGTTTTAATTGATATTATTACAGAGTCATAGTCATTTGAACCATTTTTTCTCATAGAAAAGTTTGAATTTTCAGTGCCATATGGACAACATTTGTCTAAGGCACCGGGACTAAGGGCCATTCATTTTTCAATTTAATTCCGGGAGAAGCCTTTCAAACAAGTATATAGTATTTAAAACTGTCTCAATTCTCTTCATAACAAAAAAAGATAAAAGCCATGCAAACCATAATTTTTGAAAGGTCAATAGTGGCCTCAGAGCAAAGATGCCAAAAGAAGAAAACAGTAAAAAAGGCAGCCTTAGAACAAGTCAGACAGCAACACTCCAAGCCATGGCAGCAGGCCATTTGTAACCCAAATTTGGGATATGCAAAGACCAATAGCCTGAAGGATGTCTCCTAATTAATTGTCTTCATTAACCATCCTAATACAACGATATGAAGCACTTCCATTAATCTAATCATGCAGGCTGAATAAACTCAAGGCTGACACACAGATTACACCCATTTGTTCCATGCAGACGAGGATCAGATGTGCTCTGCCACTCACTCAGTAGCGACAGTCCACACACAACTAAGACATACACATCTAGCTGCTTTCCTTGCTCCTCTGTGAAACGCGGTCTGTGCAGGGGCCTCATCACACCCATAGGTGTCACTCTTTACAAGCTAGGAGAACTCACATATACACACACACACACTAATGAGGTGCACAAGAGGCAGGGGGAGAGAAGAGAGATAGAGAGACTGAGATTGAGATAGAGAGATTGAGGGAGAGAGAAAGAGAGATAGAGAGAGAAAGAGAGAGAGAGAAAGATGGAGAGAAGGGGAGTGTAGAAAGGAAAAAAAACAGAAGAAATGTTTTGAGGTGACAAAACCAGATGCTATGAAAAGGACGTCCGGTGAAGATGAGACTAGAAAAAACAAAACAAAAACAATATTACCTTCATGATGAGCAGGAACAGCCTCGGTTTTCCCCAACCACCCACCCACACACATAAGAGCAGTGATTACACTGACGCTAATCAGACTGACAAGCACAAACGTCCCTAATAAATAATTGATGGTAACCACAGCACTTTCCAGTATTCCTTCCCAGACTGTGGAGAAGAAGAGGAGCAAGTAATAATAGTCAGTCTGAATATCTTTCACTAGGTCAGGCTCCTCCCTCCAATCTCGCTTGTGATGGCGGCTGACTTTCTTGAAAAAGCAGTTGCCATCCTACCTGAGAGGGGCTTCCTCAAAACACGGTCTACATTTACAAAAGGCCAGGCGGAGGTCTCGTTCTGACCGTGCTCGTTTTAACCAGGTGCCACCTGACTGCGGTGCAACTCAGAGGTGAACTTCCACCGCTTTATCCAGGCCTCGACAGATTCCTATTTTTTTTCTTTTGCCTCTGCACTGTCGTATAAAAAGCGATCTTATTTCACAGTTCATAGACCCTCTCTCTTTTTTAATCCCTCTTTTGCACACCCCCTCGAATCTCTCCATGACGCCTTGCACCGCTTTCCTCATATCAAAGTTGTCCTGACTCCGGACTGGAGGGTGCAAAATGGAAGTGACAGGAGGGGGACCGCAGGACAATGAGACACAGGAGCCGTGCTGAGGGCTTTCATGCATTGTCCTCATATCAGCACCTCTGCACCCCACATATGCAACATGACCACCCCTTTCCAACATGTATCCAATCAAAAGCCCACACCCTCTGACACACACTCCTGAACTCTTCAAGTTCTCCCTGTATGGCTAAGTTACATCGTACATTTCTCCATCATGTAGGATTAATTTACACAAAGCTCTAGTCTAGACCAGTCTTTATTTATCGATTTACCACACAATTTTTGCAAAGATCAGAAAAAGTCTTTAGCCCTTTCCCAATAATAAGCACGCTGATTCAATGAGGTTATGTGGAAGAACCTGACAGACACGAGCCATCAAACACCTTGACGGCAATCTACAGACACAGTTTTGCCACTGAGCTCCACAATTTGACTTGACTGTAGGTGTTCTAGAATTTTAGGCCATAGAGTACAGAGTGAAATGCACTATTAAAGTAATTCAAATTTGCGTATACAGCCATCACTCACGGACATTTTCACAGAAAGAAGCTACCTCTGTGCTGCTGGTCAATGTTACGTGTTAGATTCCTGACCTGTCTATGTGTTTGTGTGTGTGTGTGTGTGTGTGCATGTGTGTGTGGCGTGCATGCAGGAAGGCATCTACCTCTCGGTGCTGGCCCTGCTGTGACCTCAGGATCTAAATGTGAATGAATACTTTGTGTCTCCATGGGGCCGAAGGCGAGTGTAGGGGAGGGAGGAGCCTCACAAAATGGAGGAGGGGGACGAGGTTTAGGGCAGCTAATAACTAAAACAACTTTAAAGGGCAAGTTAATCACAAACAGCAGCCATAGCTCAGACCGAGCCCCCCCAAATGCTGATCACACACGAGCCCCAAAGGTCTTCTACCCGAAACCGTCCGTCATGGTCACCCCCCTCATGTACAGTAAATGGCGCCGTTTTGAAGCAATAAAAACCTTCGTATTTTGACACTTATACAAACAATATCATTGGGGTTTAATTTCTCCTTCAGTTGTGGACGATTACTCCACTGGGAGATGTTACAGACAAAAATGAAGATTTTCTCAACTACAATGAGTGACTCAGTAAACTATTTATTCTGCAGAGGATAAAGAATATATGCAAAACAGAAGTATGTTGTGTAAATGTGTTGCATTGATGTTCTACTACTCCTCAAATACTCATTGCTTAAACTACTGTAAATGTTTTTCTCTCCCAAATTCAGTGTGTTCAATCTGTATATCGAATACAACCCCACAAATCAATGGTATTCTAAAAAACAAAGAAAATCATACATTGAAACACTCTTCTATCAAAGCACAACTGCAATTTCTGTAAATGAAGAGCTGTTCTACAGCACCCACCAAGCAAGATGAATTAGCTCCTTTCCCCTAAAGTGGTATCTCTCATGAGAAATATTGCTAATTAGAAATAGTTCACGATAATGGCATGTTTAGATACATTACAAAAAAAAGAGTGGCGCTCTACTTCTCTTTGTGTTGAGTGATGAAGGGGAGAAAGATCTAGGTTAATGTGGCTGCACAGAGAGTGCACATTCAGGAACTGCTCACTCTTCTGCCCTGCCACACACACTCACAAGACTGTGAATTTCTTGAATGTCCGCTTACTAACAAATATTATGTCTACAATGGAAGATGTGGGCTGCACTTTTGCCTGCTGGAAGGTGGGGACTAAAAGCCTGCATGGGGGCAAAAGCATCACCGGCCACTGCTCTTCCATCTACTGTGCCTGAAGGGACAATGTCCCACACAAAGGGTCATTCTGTCTCCATGCCACCCCTCCCATTCATGTTTGCGGTCATTCTCTTTAGCCTCCTCTTAAATCAGACTCGTTTTATTAATGCATTTCCCCCCCTTTCTCCCCCCCGTTCACACTAGAATGCTTTCACCTATTTGCAGCTATTCAATAGGACCTCAAAGAATTAGTGGGAGGGTGGAAAGGGTGTCTGGGAAAGGAAAAAAAAAGCCACTGTCATGAAGGGCAATCAAATCAAGTCTGAAATATTCACCAGTGGCTTGGAAAATGTGATGGTACAGTTATGACAGGCGAAGAGGGCACTCTCCCAACAGTCAACCCCCCTACCCACCAGCCCACCCTCCCAATTCAGGGCAGAAGCACGGTGGACTCTGAATATGTATAGCCTGGAAAATGTATCGATTTTTCATTTGGCAACAACTAAAAAAAAGGGACACACTCATGCACAAAAAATCATCTAACCTGAAACTGTCACAACTCTTTTGTTCATATCTCATCTCTCCTGATGTTTGCCTTTTGCCACAAACTCTCTTTAATTACCAGGTAGAGCCCGCTTCAGAGCATCCCCTCCACTGAGACACAGCCACATAGAGCCTGCTGGGCTTAACAAGACAGCCCACATCTATTATATATGACATACACCCAGCAGCTTTTGTCTCATATCTGACTAATAAGCACACCGAATATGACTGTACCCACTGTTTGTTTTGCTATTATAAACAAAATATATACTTGCTTACGCGAGAGGAAACCTTGACAATTAAAAGTATAGACTGCTGTGAGAAAAGTAACATTTTTAATGTTCTGTTCTATGTTCAGTGGGCAGAGACAAATAATATCCACTGGAAAATGACAAAATTAACAGTTTATACAGTGACAATATACTGTGTTGATGACTGAATTGCCCATTGACGTGAATATGTGCTTGTCGAATGTGTAAATGCATGAGTAAAAAATACAATAAAATTTTGTTCAGTTTACGACATTGGAGTGCATTTTAGCATTTGAAGGATTTCAAGTTAAACTTTTTCATTTGAGAGAGTAATTTCACCCGAGCTTTCATTAAGGCTGAGACACCCAGTGAGGTTCCATGCTCTCCCTGTATTTCAGTGAGTTTGCCTACTGCCATATTCCGAAAATAAAGTTCCCACAAATGGTTATTTGTCGATATGTGCTTTGGAATAAACAGGTGAAACCTCCTGTGTCTGTCCTGTCTCTTGCCTGTAAACAGTTGAGATTAGCTCCATCTAACCTGCGAGCCTATTGAGGAGAAAACTGTGCCGGAAACTTATGCATAGATGGATGGATGACTGGGAATTTGTATAATTATCAAATGGCTGCAATAGAAATTGTCATTTTTAACTCTCAAACAGTTCTCATTTCCTGCCAGTGACGGAGATACACATTTAATCTACTTGAACTTGAAAGTTTGGAAATGTAATGCTAGTCAATGAGTTAGCAAACATCAACTCCTACCAGCTATGTCGTAGCCCATATGTGCGTTCGTACAAAAGAGCTGTGCGTACGTGCCCATTAACAGTTGTTTATCTGTTTATCGGCACTTTTAGGCACCGCAGACCAATACGGTGGACTTGCACTGACTGAAAAAAGATCACCTGTCGATTTATTGAACGCGCAATTTGCATATCTTTGTAGTACATCCATCTGTCGGTGGACTGTTGTTGGAGGTATTAGTGCAGAAAATCAATGTTGCCATGGTGGGACGTGTGTAAAGCGCCCAACTCTGCGCTTTAGGTGTCCGTCTCGCAGCTCTCACACCGAGCTGAGTTCTCACCGTACTGGTAAGTCATTCAGGATTTGTAAGCTTGAAGTAAACAAGTTTCTTAATATGCCTGTCCGTCCACAGTGGGTTGCTTTGCCATTCTCGGCTATGGTCATCGCGCCTGCCTTATCTAGCGCCGTGGACCTGGCGGGTTGTTTGTTTATGGCAGCGTATGCCGAGATAAAAGAGACTTGGCAGAGTTATGAATATCAATTTTTCTAATCAATTTCATTTAAAATATAGGGCATCATTGATGCGTGCTTGGCCCCATGAACGTCAACAACTTGCTAAATCGAGATTTTCAATGATACAAGTGGAGGAGAAATCGAGAGTGGGAATTCAACTTTTTTACTTTTGCTAAGGAGTATTTTCACCTCTGTTTATTTGGGAGAAAAACAAATAATTACAGCATAATAAAAATGCAATTCTATAACAAAAAGCAAGAGGAGTTGAGCCCACTCACGGAACAAGCCGGAAGAGTAGTAGATTATCTTAATACTTGCACCTTTGCTCTTCATGTATATTAATACCTTAAACATGAATTAATACGTTGCATAATCCTAGTCATACACACCCCAAAGACATATATCTCATTTGTTTGAGGGTTCTTTCCAAAAAAGAACAGACATGTTTATCATTTTTTTTCTTTTAACACAAACACTTTTTACAACCTAGTGGCAGTATAATGTATGCATATGGAAACAATTTATAAATGCAAACTGTCAGAAATCCTGCGTAGGCCACCATTTCATTACTCATTCTTCGCCCATGTTTCAGAATATATGCTTGCATGTATTGTTATCATACTGTTATCTGCTGTTAATATTAGACTAAACTAACTTGTGTATGGAAATAAATATGCAAATCCTTAAGGTTTTAGTTTAAGTGTAAACTTCAACTGGGAATGAAAATCAACAGCCTCAAGCCTGATTGATTTTGAAGAGTTGTTTACTATCTACTAAACTGCTGCTTGTTGTGGTTTCAGTCCACTGCCAAAATTAAGCACTCAACTGAAATCTCAAATATCTCGTATTTCAAGGCACCAACTTAGTAGGGCAGAAGCGCATCTCTGTTCATCCTGACAAAATGTTGGAATATACAGGAAATTGATGTCTACCAAGGCGTGCTCCCAATTAAGATTGTTTGGCCTTGTTGTATTCATTACATTGCACAAAGGGGTGGGGGCGGGGGTAGAAAATGAATATACAGTACATTTTTCTCTAGGAGAATGGAATGGATAAACTGGCCAACCTTTCTTCTAACAAGCACCCTTGCTGGTCGCTCATAGCTAATTGCTAAAGAAATCCAATGATTACACTGCACAGGCACTTAAACCATCCACGAGAGTGCTCGCACTTACTGAAAAAAACCTCTCCTACCTCTATCCATTTCTAATACAAATCAAACACGGGGGCTTTCTTTCACCATTTGTCTTTCTTTCGGTTCCTCTTTGCATAGCCCATCCATTACTTTCACATGAAATATGAAAAGGCAATATCCTCTCCGTGTTTGTACTGAAGCGTAATGCGATTGTGTTGTCATTTATAAGAAATAATCGCAAACCTCTCTTTCATTTTCCAGTTCAAATAACCATGAAAAATTAGCCTTCAATGTCAGGGAGGACAACAAAAGGATGCACAAAGACTATTGCTTCGCCACTGAGCTTGACATTTCTCCTTAATAGGAAACCGGCTGGTCGTTCCTATCTTGCCTTTTCAATCTAACCACTTTTTTTTTAAACCCAATTAAAAAGCGCTGTACTCAGATCTTTTGTAAATGTTTCCTTCATTCTTTATTCATTGTGGAGGGTCTGGAGGTTAGGAAGGATATGGAGTGGATTACAATACTGTGGCCCTGCTCATTAGCACCCTCGCTACAGTGCGCTAATGGCCACTGTCGGAGGGAGACGTCATCAGAAGAGCGCTACGAGCCTTTTGTCGCTGTGACGACCGTCCGGTGGCTTGACCGATAAATAATTCAAAAGCTATCAGACGCCCTGGTAGAAAGGGAGAGCCCCCCAAAACCTAAATACTGAAGAGCCAGCTTTTGTAGTGCTCCCTCACTGATTGGCATTTAGTCCTCCGACTCAATACTACGACCAGATGTTGGGACACACAATTAGACTTTGTAGTAGGCACAGGAAGATTTTCATTGGCACACATCTTTAGTTTTACAATGTGCAGCAAAGTAATGGTGATTGTTAAGTGTACTGCTGCCATTAAAAGCTCAAAAGGATTGTTGTTTTCCATTGTAATTATGTACAAAATGATCAACTTTGCACTGTAATTAGATGATGCCATTATTTTTTTGTCCAAAGTATGGACAGAATAAAAACAAATATAAATGCACTAGTTCGCTTTTTTTTTTTAAATCAGTCCACTCACATCCAAAAATCACTATTTTTCCCATGTTTACTTTAGAATACACACCTATTCTGTAAACATTGAACAGCAGCCTCCCAAATCCCTTACAATCACTCAAATAGTGGAAACATTTCCACAAAAGCAACTCGGTGTTATACCATCCTCCCAAAATTTCTCAGTGTTGAAAGCCATGATCAATGCAATAAATTAAACAGTATAAAATCAATTTCTGTGAACCGTATCAACAAACAGGCAAACTCAAATAGTTCTAAAACAAGAGTTAGTCAAGAAGTAAGGGATCCAGTTCTAGCAGGAATGGGTATTTCTTGGTTTTTGTCTTGTGAATATTCTTTCTTTGCAAAGTTGTGAGGTGACGGTTTGAATTAAATATTCTGGTGTTGTTTGTGTAAAACTGCACTTGATTCTTCTAAATAAAACAGACTGAGTACACCCAAAATCATAGGTGAGTATTGTTTTGGCAGGTGTACCTAAAGTTACGGCTTGTGTAGCCTAACATGTGCTTGCATATTTCTGGTATTTTGATTTCATCTGTGTGTATGCCCCGTGATGCATATAATGAAATTCCCTCTGAAAAGGCTAATGAAAAAGACTTGCATGATGCAATTAGCTTCTCCTTAATTCCTTTCTGGTAATGTATTAATTCATTATAAAAATAATGGTGCCTGGATTATTAATTTATTTATTTCAACTTGATTATATGGCTTCATCTAATAATAATAATAATAATAATAATCGGACATAGGCCATGTCGTCATTACCACAACACAAAAAAAAGCCTACTTGTCATCACACGCAGAAACTGCGTGTGACGAAATTGATGGTGCTTCTCCATAAGCTACGTTTAATCGGCACAAGACCTAAATAAGTGTAAGTTACGGACTTGTAATTTGTCATTCCGCTGTTGTGAATACAGGTCGCTCCTTATTTTTTTTTTCTCTTACCTCTCGATTACATACAGGTCGCTTACCTCTCGATTACCGCACACTGTCTGCCACTTACCTTCCTTCAAGTCAGCTAGGAGGCGGCAGATCACCAACCAAACATCTAATCATATGCCGCAGAAGGGAATGTGTGTATGTTAGCGCGAGTTTAGATGTCTGATGGATGTGGGGAAAAAACTGTCCTTAAGCCTATTTGTCCGAGCTTTGTGGGACCTATAGCGTCTGCCAGAGGGCAGCAGCTGGAACAGATTGTGACCAGGGTGGTAAGGGTCCCCTATGATGTGCTTGGCTCTGCTGAGGTAACGCGGGCTGGCAATGTCTTCAAGTGAGGGCAGAGAGCAGCCGACAATCCTCTGGGCAGTGTTAATCACTTTCTGCATGGCCTTTTTGTCTGCCGCCGTGCTTCCAGCGTACCACACTGTGATGCCGTACGCCAGGATGCTCTCTACAGTGGTTCTATAGAAGGTTCTCAGAAGATTGGAGCCCAAGTTGTTCTTCCTGAGCACCCTGAGGAAATGGAGTCGTGTCTGAGCCTTCTTCACCACTGCCGTGGTGTTTGTAGACCATGAGAGCTTGTCCGTGACGTGGACCCCCAGGAATTTAAAGGACTGGACCCTGTCTACACATACTCCATTTATGAGGAGTGGGGCCAGATCTGTGCCGTGTTTGCGAAAGTCCAAGATTATTTCTTTAGTTTTCGTGGTGTTCAGTGTGAGATTGTTCACCGAGCACCACGAAGACAAATTGTTGACCTCATCTCTGTAAGCCGACTCATCCCCTCCTGAGATGAGTCCGACCACAGTGGTGTCGTCAGCGAATTTGATGATGGCGTTAGACTGGTGGGTGGGTGCACAGTCGTAGGTGTACAGGGAGTACAGAAGAGGACTCAGTACACAGCCTTGAGGGGAGCCAGTGCTTAGTGTAATGGAGGAAGAGAGGTGGGGACCAAGTCTAACAGTCTGTGGGCGGTTGGTCAAGAAGTCCTTTATCCAGCAGCAGATTGAAGAGGATAGTCCAAGGTGGGAGAGTTTGTCAGTCAGAATGTCCGGTTTTATGGTATTGAAGGCTGAGCTGTAGTCAATGAAGAGCATCCTCACGTAGTTCCCAGGGTGTTCCAGATGGCTCAGTGCTGTATGAAGAGCAATGGCAATAGCATCATCAGTGGACCTGTTTGCCCTGTAAGCAAACTGGTGAGGGTCAATTGAGGGAGAGATTGTATTCCTGATATGGCGGGCTACCAACTTTTCAAAGCACTTCATGATCACAGGCGTGAGGGCAACAGGCCTATAATCATTCATGCTGCCAATGGTTGGCTTTTTGGGGACAGGGATGATGGTGGCAGATTTCAGACAAGATGGAATGATGGATAGTTGCAGGGAACAATTGAAAATATTTGTGAAGACTCCAGCCAGCTGGTCAGCACAGGCTTTGAGCACCTTCCCAGGTACTCCGTCAGGGCCCGCAGCCTTCCTGGTGTTCACAGACCGCATTACCAGTCTCACTTCCTGTTCCCGGAACGTCAGTGTATTGCTGCAGGGTGGTGGTGGGGGTGTTGAGACTGGGCCTGATTTATCAGTCTCAAAGCGGGCAAAGAAACGGTTCAAATTCTCCGCTAGTGAGGCATCTGCATTAACAGACATAGTATTGTTGTTGTAGTTGGTTATATGTCGTATTCCTTGCCACATCTTCTTTGGGTTATTTTCTGTGAAGTGCTCCTCAATTTTTTTGGTATATGCTGCCTTGGCCTTTTTAATGCCTCTTTTCAGCTCAGCTCTGGCAGCGCTATATTTTATCTTGTCCCCTGATCTAAAGGCGGAATTACGGCATTTGATGAGTGCCTGTGTCTCATTGGTCATCCAGGGTTTTTGGTTAGGAAAAACCCTTATTCGTTTATCTATAGTGACGTTGTCGATGCAGGTTTTTATGTAAGAAAGAACAGAGTCCGTGTAGTCCTGGAGGTTGTCTTGTACAAAAAGTTCCCAGTTGGTGCGGGAAAAGCAGTCCTGCAGCTGAGAGAGTGCGTTGTCGGGCCAAGTTTTTATTGTCTTTATTTGTGGCGTTGTTTGCCTCCGGAGTGGAGTGTAAGCGGGGGTGAGAGATAGGCAGAGGTGATCTGATCCAGCTAGGTGGGGTAGGGAAGTGGCTTTGTAAGCATGTTTGATGTTAGAATAGACATGGTCAAGAGTTTTGTCTCCTCTAGTATTACAATTTACGTATTGAATAAACTTAGGTAAAACAGTCTTTAAACACGCCTTGTTGAAATCACCAGCGACAATAAAAACTCCATCGGGGTGAGCAAGCTGTTGTTTGTTAACAGCCGCTAGCAGGAGGTTAAGCGCCGTGTTAACGTTAGCGTCTACAAGACGTCTACAAAACAGATTTGGAGCCGGGTGACAAGAATGGAATGTAGCAACTCAACCTTCGTTTCGGGAAGCAGTTCTCTTTTTCCTTGTGGTACGTTCCACTTTAATCAATATGACAATCTGCTTTATGCTTTCAATTTCACCTGAGATCCAAAATGCCCCTGAACAACACTTGACATACTGCACCTACACATTTCATTGTGTATGAGAGCTTCCTTTTTGTTCTATTCTCCAACTCCGTTTTTTTAGTTTGATTAAAGGATGAGTTGTACCACTTGAGAAGAGTGAACTCTCACACAGTAGGTCATATTTACTCACTATTACAGAAGAATTTGATTTGAGCTGATTCCGAAAGAATCTGAATAACAAAGCTAAATAGAAGAATTTCCTTGTGCATAAAATGGGTGTGCAAAGTTATCTTCTCTTTTATTACTCATGAATACACCACGACACTGTGGAAGTGGGCCCAAAGCACTCAGAGTTTTGGAACTGTGCTGCCCGCTGTGCTGCTCTCCAGAGGAACACACTTGGAGTGATTACAGTCATAGTCAGTTATCGTTGGCGAAGCCACAGGAGAAGCAGATTAAAAGACAGTAAAGGGAAAAAATTAAAAATGATGATGTGGCTTAAACACAAACCGACTATTTGGAAATAGACTAACCAACTTCTTTGGTAATGTTTTTTTGTTGCACTGTGATATATAGAGCTGGACCACTTCATCTCTTTCATCAGTCAGAATTTTTGAAGAGTTTGACAATGCTAATTTGTAAAATATTTTAGTCCTCATTTGGCTAGTGCCACCCAAACACGCATGTTAGTAAACTGATCTAGATATGTTCATTCCTACTCTGACTATAATAACAACAGATTTATCCTGAAAATACAGCTACGTACGCGATCATAAAAGACAGAATTAGATTAGCGCATGAAAATAAAGTTGCCAAATATAAGCAAATGAACGCCACACATTTACAGATGCATTTCATGGAAAAAAAACATGTCCCTGTGTTAGGTTTTGAGGCCCATCACAGACATTTGAACCAAAGAAACATGGCACAATTGTCAAAGAAGAATTGCATTGTCAGAAAGAGAGTGAACAGGACAATAATTTAATAAGTGAGTGTATTGTGAGAGAAAAAAAAACACCGACAGGAGAAATGTTGTCTAAAAATCCAATAGATCTTAGAAGAGACTGTCGTAACCCCCATGGGTGGCTCATACTCATTTTTCTGACACAGTTCTGCAAGAGATGATATTATTAAAGTGAATTTCCAAATGCCCTTGGATTCTCAAGTGGAAGCCAATTAAAAAAGCTTTGCAACATCCATTTTGTGCCGAGTGAACAGGTATGAGCAGTGAAGGGGTGCGGGGGAAGCGACTTGATGGATGCGGTAGAGACTGCACAGGCAGGTGCTATGCCCAATTTGCAATGTCAAATGACTCTGCTCTATGACTTCTAAATTTAGGGGCATTGTGGAAGAGTATATTCAAAGTAACTTCGACTTCAATAAATGTCACTTTGGCCGCATGGGTTACTTGCCCCCGCCAAAACCCACCTTATTCATGGCTTTTGTGCTGACCAGGCAGACAGACATGGAAATGAGAACTTATTTCCAATTCTAACCTCTATAAGGCACTGTGAGGTTTTAATAACCACTGCCCTGTGGCTATGCTCCTGTGTCTTTTTAAAATTTATTTATTTATTATTTTTACAGCAGCTCATTCACTCATTAGTCAGAGTTGGGAGAGTTTGTGGTGAAATCTCGATAAGACAGTAAATTAATTATTCATTTGCGCTGCTGTTGCTGTTGGGTGCTGCTCCGGGGTCTAACTAACACAGGTCGGCCTCAGGAGGACTGCCATGATAAACACTGTGGACAAACTGTATATTGTAGGTGTCAGGAAAGCAGGGAAACACAAACACTAATCACCAAACTCATCATTAAAACAAGCCGCTAACAATGATGCGGTCCTGTGCGCTATGCTTTTTCCTCCCCTGTGAGCTGATCCAGCATCCTAATGCCCCATCACGTACTCGGCGTAGAGCAAGCCATTGGCTCCTGAACTCAACCAGACACAGCTCTTTTCCTCTCTATGTAGCCAGCGCTCCTACCGTTGGCTCCAGCCGCGACTGCTGGGGCCCCCTGAGAAGTCTGTGATAAGAATTCATTTCTATCTATTATATGCTCTTGTCCATTGCCTCAGTTCACCAGTCCAGTGCAGCCAAGTCAATGAAAAGGCCCTGCAATGAAGCAATCAGATGCAGCCCAATTGTCTGGGCCCGCCTATCCAATCTAGGCTCGCGGGCCCGTGTTGCTGGCACAGGCTGTGAGTTGAGATACACTGGGCGCAGTCCGCACGCAGACATTGATTCTAAATCTTGCCTTTGACGGAACGGAGGATAAGCTGCTCTTAGGTGTGCTTCATACTGGTTTGGGCACGAGAATCATCCCGTTCTAGAGAGCTCCATTAGTTTAAACAAGCTTCTATAGTTCCGCTAACCCAGTAAGTCAGGTTCCTGCGGGATTCCGCACTCAGATTACCAGTGGAAGTGGTCGGATGGAGAAACTTCTATCCAGCGTCTTCACTCTCCTTAGTGCCACCTCTTAGAGAGCTTCAACATGTGGAAACTATTAAGAGGATTTGGAGAGAGGAATGTATGTGTTGAAGCTTAAGCTGTGCCTCAAGTAGAGGATTCAGTGTCTCATTTGTTTTATATTGCTATGAAAGTTTCTTTTCAAATTAAAGAGGAACTTTTTGATCTAACTTATATTGTTATTTCTGCCTTTGAGGGTTGGAAATTGCTTAAATGTTGTTAGTATGGGGTGATGGAGCAATCATTTTTCGACAAGCTACAAGGAGAATCATGCAATAGAAAAGAATTTTGAGGACATTTTTGCAGATGCACTTGATGCTGAGAAGAACCTGAACTCCATGTCAAATATTTAACTCATTCGTTGCTATTGACGGTGATGGACATCAGACGCATTTTACCTGAAATGCATGTAATTACGATTTTTCAGGGCCAATAATGACAATGTCCAATCAACTTTTATTTGAGCTCCCTCCACATGCACGATGTGTAATTTAGAGTTCATTTTGAGATCCTGCGGTTTTCTCAAAATGGAACACATTAAATTGCACACATAGCAAGCGGAGGGTGACCAGATAGAAGTTATGCGCTCCCTCTTTCGTGCTCCAGTTAAAAGGGGCGATTTGCCTACAGACACGTGCACAAGTGTCCGGTCTCGCAGCCAACATGGGCAAAAAAGACCCCCCCGGGCTGCATTCTACCTGACAGCAGCTTCTTAACAAGCAGCAGTCATTAACCTCAGGAGCAGGCAGCTGCCATGTGATGTAGTACACTCGGCCCACTGCAGAAGGGCCCTATTGATCCCAGACCTACTTGGTGCCTTCCTGGATGTCTCTGATCAATATGCAAATGGACCACAGCATCGATTCAATATTAATTTTCAATTAGGGAATTCTCAGTGGGTCTTGAGGGGTCAATACAGATGTATTCAGAGCAAAGGCTTAAGCAAGTTGCAAGCATTGACGTTCCTCTGCCCAAGACAACTTACTTACTGTTTATTTAGCCTGCCCCTCTGTACGCCCTGATTAAGGCATCGAACAACAGGCCAAGATACAGATGGGCCTTTCCGCACTATCCTAACTAATAAGTCATCATCTCATGCTAAGTCAGTGCTTCTCAATTATTGTCTATTGAAGGAAAAATTACACACCCCGTTCCCTACAACAGAAAAAAATTGTATTTTTCTCTAAAAGTCTAAGTACACCTCTGCATAACTCCCTGAGCGAACCCTGACAGTGATCGTGCAACTGCTATCTACTGAGCGATTGTATCATGAAACTTTATTCTGGTCCTGGCAAAAAGGATAGTTCTTGAATCACAAGCTCCCAGGTATTGCTTAGCGCCCCCACTACCATCGCTCCGCAACCCCCTCGGGGGCTCCACCACATTATTTGAGTAGCACTGTGCTAGGTTCAGTTCCACTTTTTTTAGTCAGTTGGGATGCAGTTTTCAAACGTTGATAATATACGTATACCCCAACATATCCTTTCTACAATTTACTAATAGAGCTAGTCACAGATTTATTAAACAATAAAATGATATTTTAGAAGAGCCTCGGTAATTAATTTAAACAGCCATCTGAGGCTCATGTATGGTGAGAAATTAGAGGAAGAAATGTGTTTTAAAAAGCAGTCTTTTCCATTCAGACAAACCAAATTTGTCAAAGACTTCCTTAAATGTGTCATCTATTTGTGTCATGAAGCTACAACTGTTTTAAAATGAGCCTGAACAATAACAGTACACGATTGTAATTCAGGCGTGGACATCCCCAACTTGAAATAACTCATCAAAAAACAATGCCAATGTTTAATCCTTCTGTTGTGTATCAGTAAACATGTCTTGTGGTTTGTCACCTGGCTCTGACTCACTGTTAACTGTTTGCAACTTTCAAGCTAATCAGGTTCTTCAACACCTAACATAAACCGAATAATATTTATAATTAGAAGTATAATTATAGTTAGTGAGCTAAAAATATACATGTGAGGAAGTAGACTAGACATTTAGATTAGTCTATTCTTGCAGTGCTGAGGAAAACATTGAAATTAAATTCAATGCAATCTTGGCTTTAAGAGTAGGAAAGGATGAATAAAAATGGAGCGAAGAACAGAGGTAACCCATCTTCACTTGCTGCAGATACCCTGCCCACGGTAATTGGTTTAGGGATAACATTAATTACCGCATTGCTCATTAATGGCCGACGCCTTTATTGGTCGCATTGATCAGCAGGACCTGTTAGCCATCATCCTAAGCAATGGTGGATGTAACAAGCTTACATATTGGCATACCAATTAATGCAATCAATTCCTGTCTAGATCTTGCTATTATCCTTTTCTACTCACCCCCATTACAATTAACCTTCTTTCTCCTATATCAATTGCATTTCACACTCAAAAATCCTCGTAAAAATAGGGGAACCAAAGGAAAAAACAAATCTTACAGGAAGCAACCAAACAAAAGTACTGAAATAATGATCGTCTCATCTAAATGTACTAACAAAGCAACTTTCTCATGATACAATTTGGGCCTATTTAATTGAACACAGAACCGATATGACCGATACCGTTGTAGGGATGGAAACAGGTGGATGAGGTGCAATTACTTTGTGTCATTTTTATGCAAAAATAGTTCATTGTTCTTCCTGTCCATTTTTATCAGATTCATTATATTCCTTATATTATTGTGGCACATTCCAATTTATTTATTTTTTTAAACATTGATTGACAAACAATGTTTCAGTCACTCAGTTCATACCAAAAACATTGACAGCCAATCAATTTCTAGTTCCGGGTGTGATTAACTATCATTCCCCACTCCAATATGCCCTCTCTACGACACAAGCCGATGCACATATGGAAAAAAAGAAAAGTTAAAGATTAAAATTTAGATTAGTAAAATAGTAATTCCGTCCCCAATGTTTATCCCAGAACAATATGGCAACAAAATCTCATTCTGCTGCAACCTGAGAGGAATACATCTGATTGTGAGGCAAGTCAACCTAATGTCTTTCAGGTCAGAATTGGATTCCGGGCCAACAATGTAGGAATGTGCTGGCCTGAAAAACTTTTTTCAGGTTGTTGTAGTGTTGCGTGGTGTGATATCAGGCATTCAATATTTTTAAAAACATACTTTACCATTTAACTCGTGTGGTAGACCTCACTACTTTCAGCTGTCCTTGTCACAGATCAATGCACTTTGAAAGAAGTCATTGATTACAACTTGAAATCCTGCACGCAACACTCGTGCTCCACGTTCTTAACAACACAAAGCACCGAGTGCTGTGTGGTATAGCGTCGTGAAATGAGGAGAACATTGGCAATGAATGAGGGAGCACGGTGTGATAACTAAACGCACACCATGACAAAGTGGAGGGATTTACCGTTGGGCCCGGAGCACTTCATTTGCTTAATAACAGATGATTCTATAAGAAAGTAGCTGCTCTAAGGCGGGATATCGCCCAACGAGGATGTCTCACTCGCAGAAATCCTATTTGAAGACAACACCTTCCCAGCACTCATCCTCCTCCACGCCTAAAACGATCAACGTGCATGACAGGCCCCATTAATATGACACCCTGTGTAACTTTGCTCTTTCCCCTTTATCCAACAGGAACAGAAAAACCGATAGCCACGAAAAGCATTGTGCTTTGACTGAGCATGTATCGGGCGAGTTGGCAATCATTTTAAAGTGGCGTCTCACGCATCCTGCTCTCAGAGGCAGTGAGGGAGACCCGGGAGGTGAACTTCCTCTATGCAAAATAAGTGTTCCTCAGTCCAGAACAAAAATAATGTAAATTCTAAACAAGCAAAGAATCCTCCAAAGCAAACCATAGTTCAAATTATAAGTAACACTATGATTTATTTAATAACTACTGGATGCTTTGTGCTCTGTACTGTATATTCAATTCCAGAAATTTGGGTACTAATAGAAACCAGTAAATTAAACTAAGGTCATTTGGGTTCTATTCATTTCCTCCACAATTCTGGTGATGCAAATAGTGCACTCTTTTTTTTTTTTTTAGCAAGCAGCACCACCTTTGGTGAACACATGTTAAATTTCAAAGAAGCAATAAAATACAATTAATCATAGTTTTCTATAAAGCGTGTCAGGGACTTTGAAAATATTGTTATTATTGCCAAATAATACTATGGGTTATATTTGTTGCTTTCACACTTGCGAAAATATTGATTTCTTGTCATTTTTGTAAATCATAAAAGATCAAAATGTAGATACAGAATATAAAATGACCACAATCGGAGCACGTATCTCACACAGCATTAACACCTCGAGCCTGGATTTGCTCACTGTGGGACCTCCTGAAGCAATGCACAAGTGGGTAGAGCAATTAACAATTTCATGCTGATTGCCTGAAGCATGTTTTGCTATGCCATAAAGATAATAGCGTGATGGGTGCTGTGCGGCGTCCCCCTCTCTCCATCCCTCCACCCCTGGCCGCCTCCCACCACTTCTGGTGTTCCTCTATTGCCTCCATCTCTCAATTCTCTGCTGTGCAATTCACATGTTGGAATGACGCTTTCCCCGCTTGCTTTATTAGAGACGCACTTCTGCTTAGATGGCGCGTTTAAGAAAAAAAATTACAGAAAGATGACTCCCCGAAGAGTAAACAGGGATGATTATTAAAGGGAAGGAGAAAACTAGTGTCGCGGTCCCCCACTGGCTTCTTGATTTGAAAGTCTAATTTGGCAGCCGCGCACGACAGGCAGGTAGACAAAAACAAACGGGTTCCGTTTCCCCAAGACAAATGGAGCATGCTTGGAGGGGCTGCTAGTGACCGCCCTCAGAGTCCTTGTTCTCCTCCCCCCTATGGTGTGACAGAAATCCACATTGAGCGCTGTGCAACAGGAACATGCATGCCACCTATTTGTCTATAAAACGCAACACACAAAAAAATGCTGAAAGGATGTGGCATGACTTTTGTATGCAGAGAGCCAACGACTTGAGGTCGCTGATTTAAAAATTTGCAAGCATTAGAAACTGTCAAGAGCCTAAGCAAGAGTTGGACATCTAACATTTTTCTTTCCCTTTTGAGCCGTCGTCAAACATGTGAGACAAGTGCTGTATAGTGGCAGATAGGGAACAAAGTTGTATATTGCCACGTAAAGAAACCGTATTGTTGTCAAGTATAACAAAAGTTTGTGTGCTGTGAAATGTATTAACCATTATAAAATAATCTTGTAATTAATTATTTACTAGAGTAGCATTTTCATAAAGCTGGTATTGGTGATAATGGAATGCATTTGTTTGTTTGTTTTTAAGCGTTAGGGGTACATACTGTATTCAAAACCGTAAACAACTAGTGTATTACGGACGGAACACACCGTGGTCATCTACGACCTCACAATTGCTTTGAACTTGGAGCCTCGTTGCAATTTGCCGACCATGTAAAAATGTATTCTTCTTCTGCGTAACGAAGTGAACAGCTGAAAGAAAATGATATCCGCAGCAGAAGTGGGAATTTATGAGGCACCCTGCCAATTAAAAGTATAGAATATAAATTCCCTATAATATTTTTTTTGCAGCTGCAAACGCTCTCTGCATTTTATAGTATTTTGGAACAAACCAAGCGAGCACTGCAAACACAAATAATAAAATATTGAACAGAATTAAGGCGCACCATCTAAGTATCTGGGCATCAGCGTTATTAATCACGTACGGCCGGCATCATTGTTCCTGCTGTGTGAAAACAAGAGCCAAAGACATAAGGAGGAGCTGCGGACAAAGGGTAGCGGCACCAGCCCCCTCTGGCCCGCCCCCCGTGACCCCCCTGCTCACCTCCCAGACTTCTGGGACTACGTGTGAATGTCCAGCTGGCGTACCGAGCACGCACACACCTCAACCCAACATTGCCTATGATATGACAAAATGCCATGTGTGTTTGTGTGTTCACAAGACTCACACTTAGAAATTGCAGTCACATCTTGGGGATGATAATTGCGGCCAGCCAATAAATTACTGTTGCCTCCACATCAATTATAAGCATCACGTCTGGCAATGAGGAAAATGAGATCTTATGACAAATTTCATGAGGCTGGGCTGCCCGGCAGCCTTTCTTAACATGCTACAGATAGCAATCCCTTATCTAGCCTCTGTAATGGGGAGCTACGGATAGAGAGATGGAGCAGCAGCCATTTAATTAAAAAGCTGGGGGTAGGGGGTGGAGAGGTGTAATTCATTGAAAAAGGCACAGGAAGGAGACAAAGCCTTTGTCTCAATACATATTTTAGTCCATATTGTCAGTCATCAGAGGCCAGGTTTATGTGAGGCGCCCTGTTCTCCTGCATTGTGTATATAGTATTTCTTCTCTTTTTTTCTTGTTTCTCTCCATTTTCTCCCTGTGTTTTTTTTCTACATATTTCCCTGGAGTCTACTGCAAGGTTTCCCTCCTGGGACACCTCGATACCCCCACCCCACCTTTTTTTTTTTACATTTATTTATTTATTTTTTAAAGAAATGACTACTCTGGACAGACAGAGGCACTGAATGAAATGGCCCCTGCACCTAATTGTATTCCCACCTGGGGATGGTAGGCAAGGGCAGAGGCTTCAAGAGCACAGCAATGAGGATTTATAGCAGATGAGGAGACGGGAAAATAAAACACCAAAAGGGATGGCTCTTAAATCTCATTTCCAGTGCAATATTCATTGTGGTTGCAATTGGGTACGCCGATAGAGCGCTGAAAAAACGACCGCTGTGTTCAAATTATAGCTGTACTCTCTACTAACATTTAACATCATTAGAAAATCATTAGAAAACCGTCATAAAACCTGGGATTATGACCAGAGCATTAAACACAATGATTATGCAGTGTGTTCCTTCTCTACTTTGCCTTGTAAATGTGATTTGCTGTGCTGTGGCACCCAAAGCACAGAACTAAGGATATTTTCTATAATTACTGGAACATTTGGAAAACATTGGCATGCATAAACCTATATACCATTAGGCATTCGTCTGCTCGTAAAAAAACATTTTCTATGAGATTTTGTGGGGGATATCATGAAAACATTTCCATGGTAATAACAATAATATTCCATCAAACCTATTTAATGTTGTAGATAAAATGAATTTTTTTTTTTGCATTTCATCCTATGAGAATGAAGTAGTCTTTTTAAAATCAACTAAAGGGAGCCTTTTCAAAATAATGACTGCAGTAATCTTAATTTAAGATTTTTTGTTTTTTAAGAAAAATCTCATGCCACACTTCAAAAAACAAACAACATCACTTGTATTATTGCTAATTCTGTCTCAATTTACTCGCAAATTGATGTAGTCTGTGTGAAATATAGGCCTGTTTAATTGAACATTAAGTACATCTATTTGCACGAGGCTATGACATACTCAGTTGTATGAATGGCAACACTTAACCCAAATACGATGTACGGTAATTGCACTTTTTTCTCTATCAAATGAAACAATAATGATTTTGCCTGTAGCTATACAATAAGTCACCATCATATGAAACTTTTATTTTCTTCCTCTGTGTTTGAAAAATATGTACCGTAAATGAAAAATAGCATTACTAGAAATTACAGGGATCTTTTAAAATGATTGAAACATTGAGAATTGTAACTTGCAATATGCCAACATTATGTGTGATTAATTAAAAACCATTCACTGAGCTAAAAATGCTGAAATATATTTGCATACATCGCTAATCATATTGTTGTAGTATAGTCAAGATGTCTCAAGTAGTTGTGCAGCAAAGACGATACGTGTTCTTAAAGGTATAGTCACGGTGGCTGGCATCCACATTAATCACCCCTCATTATGTTCTATGTTTTGCTTACAATGTCTATTATGCAGCTCATAAAGGCTAAGTGGCTCCTAAAGTAGCGCTACCAAGTATGAACGGACGGGTATCTGCTTTTCAAAAGAGCAAACACGTCTATACGTTCTCTATACTCTGATGTATGACTCTACTTAAAGCCAGCCAATAGTGTCAGAGTCGAGTCTTCACTTTTTGGGATTTCTCGGCAGCCCCATTATCAGGAGCAGCCATCAGCACAAAGATAAAAGATCCTAATGGAGCTGGCCCTCGTGGAGATGAAAGGTGCAGAGATGGCACACAGTTATGAATCTCTAATGCAGCCCGTGTTTGGACGCTAATGACTGACACACTAGGACGCATGGGGTGCGGGTCTCCTCCGCATTGTCCCTCAGGCAGAAACCTCTCACTTTGGAAAACCACAAGTCTGGCAAGGGTCGATAAGACGGATAAGAAATTTGTCATGGTTGAGTACGTCGACCACTCTGTAATTTACAAAATAATGCTGATTTAAAAACTGATATTTGGTTTAATTTGACCAGTAGGCGGTCTCATTGCAATGTCAGTCATATTGTACAGAAGGCGAATATATGGAAGCAAATGGTTGTCAGGCTTTTCAGCGTAATTGAAGTGACACTTATGAGGGCCAATGTTCTTTTGAATGCATTACTTGGCAGATATTCAGCTTTTGTCCCTTCAACTTTGCCAGCGAGAAATTACATCCATTGAATGACAGGCGGAGGTGGAAATATACACGGTGAGAAAGAGCAAGTCGTCTCTCCCAGCCCCTTTTCACAGAACCTAATGGATTGTGAGCACTTAATGCATTAATCAATCAATATCTCTCACTGTACATCAACAGTGCGACCAAGTTATGAATGACCTTTCTAACAAAAAAAGGACACTTTAATGCAGAGAAAATTACTCCTGGGTTAGTGACTTGGGTCCGGATTTTGTCACGCGTGATTACACCTTCACAAGGCGCAGGGCCATTAACGAAGCACTAACTGGACTCGTCAAGCTCATGCAACTTGCATCAGCTGCTGACTGGAGGCGGAGCCACTCTGTAACCTTGGTCGAGGCCTCAGTCAATCACCTGTTAGGACTGCTTTTTTGCAGCCACTGAAAACTAAATTCATATAATTTACTATGCCATTATGGGATATCAATGTCTTGCTCACAAGGTGTGAATGGTGAAATACTTTAGGTCCAGGGCTTTGTCACAATATACATGAATTGGCCCGATGAGACATCCTCAAAGAAACAGTGAGCATTTCTTAAGAATGTATTTTGTATGGTAAAAAAAATGGAAATATTTCCAGTAAATGCATTATTTAAAGTACGGATGATTGTCCAAAGAGAACAAAGGCAAGGAAAATATCCCACAGGGATGTTTAGGATGTAATTATCTATATTTGGGTGCTGCAAAGGAGACATTTCTCATGTGACCGCTTTAGTAAATGCAAGGGTGATGGTGGAGGTTGTCGCATTGGGGGGGGCATGTTTCTGAGCCCTTTTCTTAGCACTGGTCGAGCGTGGAAGTGAAGCAAAGAGACAGAGTGGAACGGATATGAACTGACTGCACAGAGGCGAAGAAAAGAAGGGCAAAAAGTAATGCTATTGTGACCACGGCACAATGGATCAGGAAAAAGTGACTGCAGAGGGCCCTTAAACAAAGACGCCATTGCCATTCCGTCCTCCCCCAGCCAATTAGATTCTTTTTTGGCATTTTACATGACAAAAACGGCCTATTTTTTCTAATTCGGGCCCCTGCACCACCTTAAATCCAGCCTCGGAACATGAGCCCGTTGGACTGACGTGACATGTGACATGGACGCCAACACACGGGCTCTGTTCTTCATTGTAAGCCTCACACACCAACATGTGCCCCATCTCACTTTCCCAAGTGCTTGAAATATTTAACATATACATGTCAGGCTCTCATTTCCAGTATACCTGCACACATCAGTCAAAGATAACACTTCATGCATCACAAGTTTTTTTTGTGGGCATGCAAAAGTAAAACATAGTCTGAGTTTCCAGTGAAAGTACCAAACAAACACTATTTTACTCAATATTGTTCACAGCTACATTAAAACATTTAGAAAAGGCTGTAATTCACAAATAAGTTGTCGTTTTCCATGCATTAAAAATACTTAGTCTACTCTATTACCCTTTCTAATGCTTGTGGTAGTGAACACAAGTTAGAAATGTTTCAGATCAGTCTGATGTAATTAGAGGCGGAAATGTTGCATAGAATTAATATGCAGTTGCTAAGCATTTTACACATGTAAACACTCCACTCAGTACATCAATGGGTAAAAAAATATTTCCTATTTATAAGCTGAATAATTCATTGCCGTATGTTCCTGGAGAAACATCAGTATGCTTACTTCCTGAGTTACACATATCATTACAATGCTGCAACGTCCGCAAAGTGAGAGTGACAATCCTCAGTGGAAAATAGTGGGAGATATTTTTCCCTGTATTGCATCTCTTAGACTTATAGAGAAGAAACTCCAACAGGGGAACAGAAATTGCAAGCCCTTCCCTCTCCACAGTGCACTGCAGCTGAACTTAATCGATGTGCTCTGCTGTTTGCTTACTGAGCAAGTAGCAAGAAAATTGACCTTTGCTGTCTTTCTAAACCGTGGATTATTCATCGCATTTCTTAAAGATGACTTCTTAGAATTGGTCCCAAATATTTCTCCCATTTTTATGTTTGAGTAAACTTAAGTCTTTAACTACTATTTATGGTGATACGACATCCAAATTATTTTAATATTTACGTTTAGCTCCCGATTATTCCCTTTGGTTTCAATAACAGAAGCGCTTGGTAACCCCTCCTTCAAAAAAGAGATCCCAATCTTTTTCATATTGTCTATTATAATTCTTTCAGATTTTTTAATAAACGTGCTTCAATTTATTTATTTATTTTAAATAGTATTTTTATACAATGATAGTATATAAGCATTAAAATAGCTATTATTCAAATAATGAAATGTACTGTATTATGTATTTTAGATTATGTATGTTTAGAGCAAAATAACGTGCTTCAATTTATTTATTTATTTTAAATAGTATTTTTATACAATGATAGTATATAAGCATTAAAATAGCTATTATTCAAATAATGAAATGTACTGTATTATGTATTTTAGATTATGTATGTTAGGACAAAATATGTGTAATTTTCTTTTTTGTGATGTACCACCTGAAAACCGTCAAACAAATCTGGCAATCTAGTATATACATATACATATAGCCTCTTGAGGCTCTCGTTTGTTTACACAGCATAAAGCTAGGCGACACAGGAATGCTAATGGATAGCCAGGAGAATTGGCTTGAGCAAAGGATGAGGTGGTTCAAATGTATTTCCTCACGAGCGAAGGATTACCTAAAATGCCATTCTCCACCTTCAATGACCTGACGTGCAGCAGAGCTTTCCTCCCACTCTTTTTGTGATTTAAAAAAAAAATGTTTTTAGGAAAACTCAAGCGTTTCTCTTCACGCACACTCCTCCTCCACTTCCCTCCTCAGGTGCTGCGCTGTCGGCCACGGCGTGAATCAATGACTGGTGCTCACGCCCACAGGTAAAGGTTAGAGAGGTTCTCTACTGAATTATTTCTGCATCTCTCCCAACGCTGCCATCTGCCCTACTGCTTTTATTTGATATGGTTGAGATGCTGGAGAGGACTCATTTTACTAATGCGAGACAAGGACATGTGCAATTTTGTGTGTGCGCGTGTCTATGCAAGAACTGTGATCGAGTCCATGTTGTTTGGCTGTAGGGATATTTTATACTTATACGCGTTGTGCAGGCTAACGTGTCAGAGTGGATAATGAATCACAACGTTTGTGCTTTCACATAAGTCTTTGTTTCATCTGGCTTCATTCTACTGGGGCCTTGGAAGTGTGAGGGCAACAAGCTGCAACACAGGGCATCCTTCACTCTCTGGTATTGTTTGGCTGTCAGTGAGGCCAGTCGTTTCCTCTGGGCCCAAGGGTGAACTCATCCATAGTACAGATCACGGCCTTTGATCCAACCCATCTCTTGGGGAGGACTAAGGGCCTTATTAAAAATGCCTAAATAAAACTTTCCTAGCCTAAACTCAATAGTTCCCAAACTTAAGTCATACTTCTTCTCTCATGGTGCCTATGGCCAAATTGAGACAGTGTGCATCTCTGAGAAATAAATAATGTAAAAATAAAATGTGAGTACACTCTCAGAAACTGAAGTAAGTGATTGTACTCAGAGGGGTGAATGGCTTGTCATTGGATTGGTAAACTCTAATGCATTGCTTTTGACGCCTGGAAATGTTGAAATTTTAGGGGATTTTTGTAAAAGCATAATTCAGTTCACAGAAATGGACCAAAGCATTAACCAGTACCCACAAAAAGTAGACCCATCAGTAAAAACAAAGAGGAATCTTATTGTTAGAGAACACGAGTGCTTTCGTAAATCAACCTATCAGAACAATTTTGTCTCTGTCACCTAATCTGTTGAATCTTCTGCTGTCTGCATGTTTCCCGAACCAGTGATTTTCATCATGACTGACAGCCCCTCTGGGGTCGTGGTCACTCCACGCGAGTGGCATATGGGGCAGACAGGCTCCTCTCAATACTTCCTTCTCCTCAAGACCCAATGAAACTCACACCAAACAGCGCCACATTCACGCTGACATCCAGCAGCAAAGTGAGGCTGAAAATAGAACTCATTAACACGTAAGAAGAAATGAGATGGCTGTCTCCTGATGGACTGTCTGTCTTTTGGATCAGCTTTCAAAACGCGGCTGGTCTAGTCATGATGAGCCAGGGAAACCAATATTATAATGTCCTGCCAAGCTCTGAAAATGGGCTTGATGACAGGCAGAGCCCCTCGTACCCGAACATAGCCCAATCTGACACCATGTCTATGGTGATATTATACAGCATGTTGGCATGCTAGTTTGAAGGCTTTAAATATTTATGTGTATATCATGTGGTATAAAGGGTGGCAGAACTGAGAAAAAGTGAATAGTGTTTTACTTAGAACATGAGTGAGAAATCACAGTGGCCAAGTCAAGATCAAAACATGTAGGTGTCATGTCCAAAAAGGGTTGTTCAAATGTAAAAAAAAATATGGTCGTGTAACAATGATAAAGAATGTGTGATGTACTGTTTGAGCTGCTGTGCCGGTCTGATTCTGAATGCACATTTTGTTTCGTATGGTCTGTGTGCCCTACGGCTGACTGGCAACCAGTCTAGGGTGTAGTCTGCAAATATGATCATATTAGAATTTTTGTTGCTAAGCTACCTAAGAGGTCGAGTCATTGTATTCAAAAACT
This sequence comes from Stigmatopora argus, assembly GCF_051989625.1. Classification (NCBI taxonomy): domain Eukaryota; kingdom Metazoa; phylum Chordata; class Actinopteri; order Syngnathiformes; family Syngnathidae; genus Stigmatopora; species Stigmatopora argus. The sequence goes on along the minus strand of NC_135388.1, from coordinate 11,015,428 downwards.
TCCGAGGAAGTTTTCCAATCACCTTTTATCTAATTTTCAAAAAGACTGACACACACATGCACACTAACAAAAAGGCAATAAGGTCTTTCCCTTGGTCTGTAAGTTGGTATGGGGAACAAAAGACTTGCTTGCAGTGGGAGGGGCAGGTTGGTCATGCAGACAATGGGAGCTAAAGCTTTAAAGCCATCATTGTGGCTTTTTAATAAACATTGTTTCTGTAGTATCCTTTTCAAATAGAAAAGTAAAAGGGTATTTATGAATTTCCTGGCACGTTCCATGGACACCAAACAATTTCCTATGCCGTTTAGATGCCCTTCGGACAAGGATTAGGAGGCAGGCGGCTGATGGAGGTCTGACTGAGCTGCAGGCCTCTCTGGGGCCCCGACTCATCCCAGCCTGCACAGTCTTCATCTTCATATCCACTCTGCATCACTAGGGCAATAACCCTCCTTTATTAAAAGCGCATTGCACCACTGTCTGACTATGCAACATACTTTCAGATTGGCCATAATGTGGCACGGGCAGGATTCTAGTGGTTAAGGGCTACAATATCCTGTTTCTGGAAAGGTTTTCTTTGCGTCTTAACAGGCATGAATTGAAGAGAACATTCCAGAAATGGCTACTGTCTGTATCACTCTCATCTGTGGGGAGAAAAGGCTTAGGCATGACCTCTTGCACGCCATCAGAGCATGGCTTGACTGAACCCTGACATTACCTGGCTATTATAGTTTTAGTCTGGCCACTGGTTATGCAGACGGTTAAAATAAATAAAATAAAAATAGCGGCATCCAGCATATTGTGTGATGGAACGACACAAAGGATGAATACACAGTTTGATAAAAACAACATATTTGTTATCAGATTGCCCTGAAAGAATATGAGCTGGAAGAGACTTGCCTGCATTTTCTTCATTTGATACTGTATCTTTCGTCAAAGCCTATTTTGCAGCTTTTTGAATGTCTCAAGAATTATGCATGAGATAAAAAAGGGGGAGGAAAGAGAAATGCATCTGTTGTCAGGACAGGCCTCGCTATTAGGTGTGTGACCCTGGAAGTGCACCCCTTTTAGTGGAACAAGTAATGGATCTCATTTTGAATACCACTATTATGCAGTCATTTGTATGCATCCTTTTGTCTCATTTCCATTTAATAATGCACATGGCTCCACCGGCCAGTTTCTCAAACTGGTCATTAAAAGTAACACTGATCTAAACTGGAGGTTTAAACTCCGCTTACAAGCACCACTGGTGTGCTGGATGAGACAACTGCCGGGTTGCAGTCTAATAAACCCTTTCTGAACCAGTCTCTGCCCTTGAAGACCCCAGGTTTCCATGTCTCCACACTCGGCTAACAATGGCGTTTGGCCGTCCGTGTAGCCCAACTCCAACCTTCTCCTCCTCGGCTGACGGAGGCAGGGATTTCCTCCCGTGCTGAGAGCCAAGCCGTCACAGCCCAGAGATCAAGAGCCTGCCATCTGTGACTGTGGCAGATTTACAGCGGGAGCTAATCCACTGTCAGCCACGTTTGTTCTCCATCTTTGCTTCCGTTACACACACGTATGAATACGCATACTACATACGCATGCTTGGTGCCACCAGAGAGTTATACTTCAGCTTTATGTTGTCTGAATTTCGAAGAACCTCAACGATTCATCGAGCTATACCCTGGTGATCACACTTCATACACAACAGTTATCCTAAGTTCAAGTCTCACGCTGGCACACCAGACACAATCACACACACCTGCCAACCATGTTTTACTCTCCCCACCATACGATTCAAAATATCATACCAGATATTGCAAAATGGCTGCACCCACAAGTTGTGTCATTTTTTTGCATTTAAACATAATTTTCTCCATAATCAGAGGCTTAAGAAATCCTCTCTACATAACGATATTACATTAAGAAACTGTCTGTTTCAGGAATGTCATTTATACAAGGCATTTTTTTTGCACCTTCAACTCGAACGACTGGCTCATGCTTATATTTCAGTGCCACTGACGGCACTAGACGTCCGATCCATTTTGACTGGGAGGTCTGGGAGGGAAATAGCCTGGTTAAAATGGATCAGAAATCTAGCGCCGACAATAGAACCCAATGAGTAAAAGTCTGCCCTATAAAGGGTTAATGAGATACTACAATACAGCAGTAGAGACTGGTGTTGAATTGTATTGCATTAGTGCTGTTGCATAGTTGGTCCTCCCACAGTAAATGATTAACTAAACTAGAAAGCACTCACAGTATGAGAAGGTGAAATTCTACACCTGGCCGATTAGGTGTGACTGCCTAAATTTTGTATTTATGTACCTCCACAAAAAAGGCAGGGTCATTTCCTTGGCTATATTCTGACTAACTAAATATGACTGATGAATGAGAAAGTACAAATTATTAGGCACAAAAAAGCACAATTAAAGCACTGCAAATGGCCATTACATAAAAAATGCAGGACAAAGTGAACTTTTGAAGAGAGTTGGTCTTTGAGTGTACCTAATTAAATGCAGACTAAGTGCATTTCTGCTAATGACCTATTCTGGCTCAGTGTGTGCAGTTGTCGTAGTAGTTAAAAAAAAAAAGAGTGGCTTTTCGTCGAGCGTCTGTGCACAAAGGGCAGCTGTGTGGCTGGGATCCCACTGAGGCCGTCTTTGTTTCACCCTAAGATAAAGGGTTAAGGAAGACAAATGGAGGCGGGGCCACTGAGCAACTTGCCTTAGCAGCACATTGTCAGTATGAGTAAGAGTTAAAACAATGGAGGCCTTTATTCCTGTGCGAGTCTAATTGGAAAGAAGCTCATTTCTGCTGTATTTGCTCTCCTCAGACATCCAACATGGAGGGAATATGTGGCATCAAATCCCCAGAGCCTACATTTCCTGCACCCTCATTGGAAGCATTAATATGCAAAGTGGGCGGATGGAAAATGCAGACAAGGCTGCATATGGGCCCGTCTCATTTCAGTCTATTACTCATGAAAATGTCATAGAAAGGTATTAGTTGACAACCACATATAATTGACGGTTCTCTTCCTCGACTGTGTCATTTTGGACATTTTTTGGGAGGGGAAAGAAAACAAAAACTAGCAACCAAAGCGCTCGCACAATCACAAAAAAGCAACGGGCCAGAGAATTTGGTGACCCACAATTCCGAGGGCAACTTTGTTTTAACAAGCCAGGCAATGTTCCAACACTTAGCAAGTATGCTCCAACCACAAAAGAGAGCCATGTGTCGCACAAGTACTAATGGGGAGGAAATTAAATATTACACTAAGAGGGAATACGAGGTTCAGCTGTGCGAGGGGGTGGAGCTATGAGGAGGTCTGCGGCAGTTTATAAGCAATATTACACTGCGGGAACTTGCCAAGTGAAACGAAAGTTTACAGGGCTGGACATTTAAAACAACTCTGTTTTCACTAAAGTTGTACCTCACAATTTACCGTAATCGTTTTGCTGCAACTACTAAGATAAATGAACCCTGAACTTGACAATATGAAGAAAATCAGAACTTGCCAAAGTTGTGCTACTCCTTTAGATGATATTGCAGTACAACCTTTCTCTAAAGTCAATTCATGAACCCAGACTATTAATAAGCGTGGAGCCAGAGACATCCGTTTTTCATCAGAGGTACAGACTACTCTAGAGGTTATTTAGTGAGAGAGGCCTTACTTTTGGTGGGTTAGATCATCAGAACATAGTTAAACACACTCTAAAGCTTCAAGGCACACTAAAATGACATACACGGTCCCTACGGTGGAGAAACTCCCTTTTGGTGTCAAGCCAATTGGCTAGTGAAAAGGTCATGCAAGTACAACGGAGCGTTAGGATGGCGTAATTGCAAGACAACATTATTTTTAGCTACTTTGCAATTTGATGTGCTCTTTCAGTAACTGTACTGTACCTTTTAAGCAATATCAATGGCCTCACTTACTAAAGAATGCATATTAGTGTTCTTACTCTTACTCTGCTCTTGGTTAATAAGCACGCATTACAGTTGATTCGTGACATGTACGCACCAGCCAATTTTCTTCTCACTGGTGCAGATATGCGAGTCTATCGGAATTTATTTTAATTGACGGTTGTGGCTGCAATCTGAAATCTGCATAAAACTATTTGCCTAAAAATAATTTTAACTTAGCTACTTAACGTGCTGCTATTTTTTTATTGTAGTGTTGCAAAGTTTTGTCAAAAATGGAAACCTGTATGTGAACAACAGAGAACTGTTTATTTCACAGTTATCCAGAGCTAGAGAGATTGTGTGAGGAGGATTTTTTTTTGCAGTGTAAGAAAAGATTGATAAATCATTGTCCATCCAGCATGTCAAATTTTCATATCCACATTTCAACCCCTATTCTTTATTAGAACCAACAATTGCACGTTCCCATTATAGCACGACTGAGTCTAAAAATGAAACGATTCCACCAAAGAGAGTGGCAAGCAGTTGTGTGTAAGTGCGTGCGATACTATCCAGTCACACCAAAGGGTTCCATTAGCTGTAACCTTCGGCTTTCATCCATTAAAGGGGTTAAAGTGGGCAAAAAGCACATCAAACACTGAATAAGAAAACAAAAAGTGGATTGATAAGCTCATCCGCCATGGAAAAAAAATAACACATACGTATGAACTCCACTACAAGCTCCACTCTCATCTGCACAAGAAAGGCAAAGTAAATTCTTCACCCTTTTAACCTAAATAGCCTTTCCTCTTGCTTTTGCATGTTCACTTGTCCACTGTACTGTAGTCATTAACATATTTGGAGTGCAGTGAGCAGAAAGCTTAATTGTCCCTAATTGCTGGGCTAAATATGTTCTCTAATGATTTGCTTCAGATCTGCGACTGCCTTTTGCGCAATTTCCCGGCCGCTGGCTTCATTATCCCTGCCTCCATGGAACAAAGCTTCTTCACAGCCTGGCCTTTTTTCTTCCATAACCCAGACTGAGTATGTGTGCAAGGGATGTAATGGCTCCCTCTTGCCGGTACTCACAATAGATCCCCTTTGTGAGGGCACCCGAGTTAAAGTGATTAGAAAACCAAATCTCTGCAAAGAAAGCGTGTTAATTGACCACAGTTCGCTCATCCCAATCAGTCTATATTAAATGAGCAGTCTGGGCACTTTGTTTTAGCCTTCCCATTGAGTTTTTTTCGACTGATGGCCTTCGATGTCTTGATATAGCTGCCTCTTGACATTTCACTACTCCATCATATTTAAAGACAAAGTAACACGAGGGCAATATATATATATTTTTTAGGGGATAGCGAAAACTAAAGGGTAAAAAGCATTATGACTCAAATGTTTATTTAACACCATATTTTCACACATTATATGACTAGTGTGCATGTATTAGCATCATAGTAAGTTGTTAAGTAAACTGCAGAAAAAACTTGAAACTGAGATTAGTGTTAGATTTCACATCCCAAAATTAGTAAGTTTTTCTTTGCAAAGGCAGAATTTGGATCGACTTTATGAAGCCAATTTGGGGAAGGCTCATATTGAAAGCAATATCCACACAGGTGTGCTTGGAATAGATTTGATAAACCTGGTAGCCCAGACTTAAATCCCATCAAACACTTTTAAAAGTGAACAATATCGTACGTCTATTGTGATCCTGACTCTCGAAGCTCTCACGGTCAACACAAGTGTTGTCGAACCTCATAAAAGGTTAACAAATAAAAATGACCAGAGATCCACTTCAACGTGCAACTAACACATGCGCTAATTTATATGGTTGAGCCACAATTTCGTCCACATTGTCAATGGAAGAAAAGAGGGAGAGGTCTTACCTGTATCCGAAGAGGGGCATTTGCGAATGGTGAAGATGGAGCTGAGATCTTCGTCGTCCTCCGGCAGGCCCTTCTGCAAACGCTGCAGCTTCCTAAGGCTCTCGCTGCGTTGGTGCTTCATGGAGCGCACATGCTGGATCAAGTTGAGTTTGGCCTTGGTCGAGTAGTTGCACAGCACGCAGTGGTAGTAGCAGGCATCGCCCTCCACCGCGTTTTCGTGCTGCTGCAGGTGCTGTTGGATGGAATGGAGAGGGAGACGGTGAGAGGAGAGATGAGTGAGAAAGTGCTTCTTTTGGATGGCACTTTTGTTCGCACGGTTGGCAAATGAACAAATCAATTCCCAATCACGGTCCTGTTGTTTAACATCCACCCCTCTTACACTTCAGAACAACTGTTTGGACTGTGCACTTTGCCGGCATTGAGTGTCTATATCAGCGCACTAACAGGACAGGAGAGGCCTGAGTGGGAGGCGGGGGAAGGCTTTGGTGTGGACGCACAAATCTCCCAAGTGTAAAGGCGGACAGCGGCGGCATCGGCTACACTTCAGAAGCTGTGAGCTCGGAGGTCCGGCACAGGGAAACGAACATCGATTCCCTTCACTCAACTCAAGCCTCCCGCCTCTGAAAAGGAAACTCCAAACATCTGCCTGTTTCACGCTTGGGATACTAAATATTGATCACGGCGAGTTAAATCCCAGCTTTATCATAGTGCGCGGCACGCAGGCCTAGAGAGGCAGGAGGGCGACCGGAACATTTTGCAACAGGAGGAAGACTGCCAGGGGACAGTAAATCAGCATCGCTATTGACATGTCACCCTCATCTCTTCCTCAGTGGCTAAACAGAGACCCTCATGCTTGCCTTCAATTTTTATCCAGCACTATCAAAATATACCCTATGTGACGCCACACTGCCACAAAGTCTTGTCACCCCTAAGCTTCCAGTCTAATTACCTCCTGCATTGCTCAATCAATGATGCAAGACTGGACCTGGTATGAGCAAGTGGGTTATTGGCTATTATCCTAAAGTATCACATTGACTACTTCTTAAAAGCCCCTCGCTGTACGTGGAAACTCGTGCTGTTTCTGTCATATGACACCCTGACATCCCACTCTGAGGATGTCCAGCTGGGAGTTTGATGTAACTGCAATCAATGTCAATCAACACATGTTTTTCATTGGTGCCGAGTTTAGAGGAAGAAATGCCATATGTATATTGTTTATTTGGACGCTGGGCTTTGAATTTGTATTAAATTAACATTTTCCAAGATTTTTCCAATTAGTTGAGTCAACAGACACTCAACATCATTTTGAAATTGACTATTTAGCGATATCTGAAGAAAATATATTTTGCATCACGGATGGAAAACGTGCAACTAAGCCACCACTGGGCTACATTTAACACGTTTTAATGAACAATAAAGTTGACTATTTTTTCAATTCTTCTAATTCAGAGTGGTAAAGATTCAAGATGCAATAAAACTCACTCCACTCTGCAAAGCCAATACCATACACACACACACACATCCTGTATAAAACTTGAACTTCTCTACAAGCTCATCAATCTCCACTGTCGTCATCTTATAAAGTCTCTGAAGACGAGAAGAAACTGAGCTAGATGCCCTGCGCACATCAGCAATTTAATCACTTTCCATTTGAATCAGTTTGCTAACAAACTTACAAACTTTGTTGTAAACTTGTGACACTGCGGCAGTACTGTATTCCATTACCATTTTCTTTTATATTTGTGTGTTTAACACCTAAAATGTGCATTAAGACGCCACTTCCAGGCAAAATGAAAAGGTTTTCAACCTTTTTTGTGAGCCCCTCAGTGCAATGTAATACGTTATTAGGTGATTGCAAAAGGCTATGTCTCTGCATGCTCTCCTTTCTCTCCTCATTTGAAGCTATCCATGATGTCATGAATAGGTGTTGGTGGATATTATGAGCCTACCCCTCCCCACCTGCTTTTCCTCTGTGCACAAATATTGCATCGGAAGTGAGGCGTAGAAACCTGAGAGATTTGGTAATAGACAACACCAAATCCATCATGCGAACCTCTCATAGTCCTAGCAGATGTCCTGAATTAAAACAAATTCCTACTGAAAATGACTCACAGCTCCAGAAATCTATGTCAAGCTGGAGAAGGAGAAAAAAATGACAGCACCTGACTAAAACTTCAAAGCTAGTCTCAGGAGGTAGGGGAAAAATGCTGGGAGTTTTATAGTTTCCCATAAAAAACCCAGGGTTTATATAGGAGTAAACCTGAGACCGCCTACTCAAGAATCGGCCATAATTCACCCGCCGACTGACTGGCCAGGACTGGGGTCTCAGCAGAGCTAAAGGCGGCTCCTTCCAGCACCCATAGCCCTGTCTATAACATCAAACGGTTATAGTAACTGTAATACAGCACTTGAACCACCTCTGCTCTGGCCATGACCCCAGTCAGCTCCCAGTCAGTCAATGCGGTGGGAAATCAACCGGGATGACAATCAGTCAAGTGGCTGTCTCTCTCTCATTTCACTTCTAAAACTAGTGAGGCGACATGATCAAATAATGCAATTGAATTTATTGGGAATTGCAGTTTATTGCAGTTTGTCTGACCTCCAACTCTCTTTCACATATACACACTAAAATAATGCATAAGACAGACAGAACTATGTCTGTTTCCTATGAATCTGCAATGAAGCCCCTACTTGATAAATCACCACCAAATGGAGTGCAGGAATTTACCAGTTAATGAAAAAGTCATGTTAGCTGGAAGGAATTGTTATGCATGGTTCTGAGCTTTCTAATCACCTGATGGAGGCCAACAGAAGGGGTGCTGTGGAGCGGAGGGGGGTGGGGGGGAAGTTTGCCATGTCAGTGTCATGGATTCAATAAGTGTAGGACTGCCTCAAATGCATTCAACACTAGTAGTACTTGTGGATGGTAATCTCATCATCATTAATCATTTTCAGATGACACAAAAATTCAGTTCGTGTGATGTCAAAGACAAGAAAGCACTGATACGAGAATTATATGAGATGAAAGTTACCAAAAGAAAACAAAACAATAGAAGGATTTAAAATATGCTTTAGAATATCATCCATGTGTGTCTTTTTGAGTGTGTTTCAATACTTTTGGAATAAAGTCTAATGTTATATACTGTAAATTAGATAAGTTTAAATGAACTCGAATGGCTGTAAAGAAACGCTGCATACTGCATATTGAACAATGCAAAAAAATCATTTCTTTTTCAAATGATTTTGTTAAAATATCATTTTCTATTATGTTTTAAAAAAGAAATCATGTTAATGATATTTGTTATGTGGAAAGGTTTATTCCAAATTCCAAATGATATAGTAAGGTTAAAAGTAGATGACATGATGATTGAAAAAACACCTAACTGCTCTACATTTACACTGTTATGCAATGTGATTGGTGTTGAAAATCATGGGTTGCTTAGGCAATTTAAATTACACCTTTAAAATACCAGATTATGATTTGCTATTCTCGTGTGGTATTCTTCGGGGCTAGATTTTACATGAGAGCGTTTTTAAAAGTTACACAAGTCTATGATGGCTTATCAAAGCTCTTTTCGTAGAGGACCTTCCCTCTCGCTGTGGAGGCTGTGGCGGTTGCTCTATGCTTTTTTTCAGGTAAAGTAAGAGAGGGACGGGGCCATGTTGGCACCACCCCGTCCTCGCGCTAACAACTCCACGGTGCACCGTGCCCTTTGAGTGGGCACCGCACGCATGTATCCGTTTCACCACCCACCTAGAGCGTGGCATACATCTGCATTTCCATCCACTTAAACACAAGTAAAAGTGCACCTTTAACACAAAAAAACTGTGTGGTTGCTGAGAGCGTCCGACTCACACAAGATGGAGCTGGGTATTACTGGAAGGGTGGATGGGAGACAGAGAGACGGTAATTCCAAAGAATGTGTCCCGGTGGAGCTGTATAATACAGCGTACACAGAGAGACACAAATAAAAGTATGGACAAAAAGCACAACAATATATAAACACACATGCACAGACTTGTGCACGCACACAAAACCACAAGCCATTAAGTTCATACCCTGATTTCCACCATTACATTTGGCAGTGCTGTTAATACAAAATTAATGCATTAAAACAGATGGCTATCTGTGAGCTAAATAGCTATCAATTCTAAGGGAGCTGCCAAAGCTTCCCTCTTAGACAGTCAGAGGCTTTGCTTTTGCAATTGCCTTGCTATCTGCCTAATCTCTGAGTTTTTTCAATCTTATGGTGCCAAACGTTCGAATGTGCCACATGTAGTCGAATGTTGAGGTGACCTGATATATGAGTTTAATTATTCCGTGACCACACTGGTAACTCAAACAACTCTTATCTCAAATCATGTAATCATAGCCCCGACACCCTGCTTAAGAAACGCATAGAAATGGTATTCATCCATTTCAGTTTGACCAAAGACTGTGGTAGAGAAAGTCATGATAATGGTTAAAGCGGATTGGATATCTGTTTTAACATGCTCGGTTTGACGAGCATTGAATGATGATGTTTCAGTGCCATTCACAGCAATCGAAGTCCATTTAAGTGATCTCTCCCAGCCCTCCCAGACAGAATGAACTGGATGTCATTCACTGTCAATGGCAGTCAATGAGTTAAGTTATGAAATAACATTGAGTTCATTTATGAAATATCTTTACAGCTCTAGGAAACATGTTCAGTGTTGTAAGTGGCAATATGTTACTCATGTATAGTCAATTTGAGCAGCTTGGGTTGCTATAATGTCGTCAATGGTTAAGTTGAGTGCTGTTTTTGAAAAAGTGAGCACAGTCCACTGCTACACACAACACACATTCTGATCTTGCTAGTCAAAGCACAAAAAAATCTGTCCGCTGGGATGACAAAATAAATAAATTAAACAACAAAACTGTGGTTTCAGTCTTACTGTCAGACAAACACATATGTGGACTATATTTGTAGCTTCCTGTTACATCAACAAGTACAAAGTGTTTGCACAACTGCTGCCAAATTGCCGAAGGTTCTAAATCAAGATTATTTATCTCCTTTAATGACGATGACAAATGTTGGAAGAGGAAATCTCGCGGGTGAAAATATGGCTGTGGCTGGCGGTGATTGCACATTTGCAGACTGAATTTGACTCTGGGATTCCCCTGGAATGAAAGCAGGTTATTTAGCGAGGCAAAGCAGAGCGGAGCCGGGCTCGGGATTCCGGGTCTGCCAACAGCACCGTCAACAGCTCGCGACCGTAGAGGCCCCGCTGGCTTCCAAGTCTGGTGGCTGCTTTGAATTAGGCCCAGCAGGCTGCAACATGCCTCAAAGATAGCTTATGGTGGAAAGGAGGGCTATTCCAGGACTGGAGTGGCAACAGAAAGCCTCCTCTTTCTCATTCTCACTCTTGTCCCCTCTCTTTTTTACTCCCCTTAATGCATGTCATCACTCCACCCAATACTGGTCTACTTCTAAAAAAATGCTTCCTCTACTTGCTTAGACATGATCCATCACTACCGGCGAATAAAAACAAGCTGTATATTTATCTTTGGGAAGGAGGGAGAGAAGCAAAATGGACCTGTGGGCCGAGAGGTAAAGATGAATGTCTTCAGGTGTCCTTAGAGAGAATGCCTTAACGCAAGGCTATGAAACAAAGTAGTAAGGGAAAACAAAAGGTGGGGTGGTGTATATGGCTATGCTTTAAAGACAAAACAGTGAGCCGTGCCTCACACCCACCACTGTTATTTTAACATTAAATAAAGCAATGATTATTGAATTCTGTTCAAATGAGTAAGATGCTGGAAAGTAAACAATGGGAACCTAATTGCAGAAGGAAAGAAATCAATGAAGACACAAATACGGGCCTTGTTGAATATTTATGCTGGTATGTGTTATGTGAAAGCATTTGTACATTTGTTTATATATCAGAGCTGTAAGGCAGGATCCTTGCATGTCCACTGGCATCTTGCTTGAGCAGCGGACCGTTCAATTTGGTATGATTGTAATTTCTTGTGTGAAATATGCAATAATGTATCTTCATACAAAAGACACAAACGATATAGGCTACACGTACATGAGTAGCGTGAAAGTGAAAATACGAAGATGTGTCATATTGAAAACATTTTTTACTAACGTCTCCGTTTTGAAAAAAAGTGTGCTTTTAATCCAATAGTAGTAATGCATAAGACAACACATATACTGTATAAAACATGTTGTGCTTTTTGTGTAAACGTGTTGTTCCACAGATGGCAAGTAGTATTCTGTAAAGCAAGTCACTACATGTCTTGACAAGGTGTGAGCGAAGACAGCGTTTGCCTTAATGATCACCATACTGGACTTCCGTGGCGACAGGGCAGTTTCAAAAAAGAGAACGTGTCAGTTCTTGGTGAGACTAGTGGGTGCATTTCAGGAAATTTCACTCTTGCACTGCTATAGATTTAGGTTACAAAATACTTCTAAAATATACAAAGAAGTCCATTTTAATTAATTTGTTCAGTACTATGGTGACAGCACTGTTTTCAAATAACAATTGACAAATAATTCACAGGCATATTTGAAAGAATACACAATGACATGTATGCGAAAAAGTCACTTCTTAAAGCAAGTTTTGCTTCGCCACTGGGTAAATATCGTCGCACTTTCAGGACAAGGCTCAAGATTGGGACAAGGATTGATTTGTGAGAACATGTCAACGTGACCACACTTGGACAGACGGAGGTTCCCAATCCATTGGTAATATAATGTACGTTAAAATGTATACTGTGTTGAAAAGGGGTTGAATAATGCACTTGTCCATAAGGACACATAAAACAAGGGTTGGCTATTTTTTCTTTCAATAATGCCAGGCTAAAAAATGAAGGCCCTCAATCACATCACCAATGTGTCCAGATAATTCATGTGCAAGTGTCTTTGAAAGGCCAGAAGGGGGAAAGCATGCATGTGGCGCTGAGATCAATGGTCCTGTGTGGTGATAACGAGTCTGAGTCTATGCCCACAGGAGCCTCATGCCGCCATCCAGGGTCTCGCTCATTAGGAACATTTGGATAAGCATGGTCATACATACATAATACACACTTGTAATCGTATCCAGATAAACACATTTCGCCACTTCTTAATGAGCCGGGCCTTGCTTTTGTAACCCAACGGATTGACAATACAGAGACAGGAAATGTCAACCCCCTCCTCCCAAATAGAATTGAAAAAAAGATAGATTGTCAGCTGAAGCCATTTTCTGAAGGTAGCTAATTAACAGCTTAACCTCCCGATGTGTTTATTAAATCTGTTCTGGCATGAACTTGCCAAAATTGTAGTACAATATGTCAGCCTGGAGGGGGTTGGAACAGGGTGGAGTCAATGGGGGCACCCAAACAACAGCAGCAGACAACTGACTACTGGCAATGTACCATCTGGAAGCTGAACAGAACAACTCAGGACTTGCCCGTCTACTTTTCTCTATTACCGAATTCTGAAGCGACAGCTTTCCATTGGGGTGAATTTGCTGAGCTAATGTTGTGGTGTATATGCTCCCAGTTTGATTCTGTTGAATATATCTGTCTTCTTGGGCAGGGCAATCTCTCAACAAATCTTTAACAGTTGCATTGAGCGTCAAGTGAAACTAGTGACAACTTAAACGTTGTGTCATTTATTTTTACATGAAAATGACTACACCTACAAACATTGCATTTTACAGTCCTTTCTTCTGGCTATAAATCTGAGCCAGCAAATGCAATAAAATGTGAGCGGCATGCAATGCAGCTAGCGAGTCATTGGTGTTGTTGTTGTTTAAGAGAATGTTGGGAATAATATCCCAAATTGAGTTAGCCTATGGGCCTAGCTTCAAACCAATGGTCATCCTGTTTTCTGCATCCTACTTTCAAACACCGAACCGTTCATGCCTTCTCCCAATATATCTGTCACCCTTCTTTTAGGTCTTCTTGCTCTTTTGCCCAGCTGCCATCATGATAATCTTTCTACCAATGGACTCACTATCACTCCTTTAAATCTTCCATTGATTTCCAATCCTATCAAACTTGGGTCTTCTGAAAGACAAACTCAACCTCATCTCCATAAACTCCACCTGTGCCCTTAAGCTATTCAGTAATGACAACCTATGTATAACAACAGTCGCTAAGTAGAGAGCAGACCCACTACTCAACAAATTAAATTATAATTGTAAATGGGCCAAAATGAAAGATTCAGATCCAGCTATATAAGTGAGTCCAAAACTGAATTTGGCTTTACTTTTCCAGGAAAAAATAGGCAGAAAAAAATGTTGTTTGATGTAAACGAAAGATAGAAATTTAGTGATTCAAGGAGCAAGTGAGTTTGGAACAAAAGGGTGCTGTATTAAGGCGCAAGCAAACACCACTTGCAATGATTAATGCAGTCAATGTGAATTAAATGCAGAGCAGGAACATGACCCAAACACAATTAGTCTGGGCGAACAAACAGCACATGGACATGAATGCAGATTCATTGCTATGCGTTCCTGGGCCAATCAGCAAAACTAAATGAAAAGGATTGTTCTCATCTGGATGGGCAAGTCAACATGTCCATCTTGTGTGTCCACTTCCTATTTTTCACTGGTTAGCATGAATCAAGAAGACCTCCATGTTCAATTACAAATTGGTCTTGTATTTGTCAAACATGCGTTCCATGATTTTGAAAGACAACGGTAGTAAGCAAACCGGAATAAGGTTTCCGCGGGCTCATATTATCTTGCTTTCACCCCTGGTGTCCTTGGTTTGGTAGTGTAAATATTTTATCACCTCTTAATTGGTTGTTGCTTCAGGTTACGTAATAAGGCTGCGGTAGCTGGAACACTGTATGTTTTCTAACTATGCAGTATACTGTTTAATGTAAAATTCATAGTAAAGTGTAAAGAGGAGACTGGGTACAAGCTCGCTACACACAATGTTATTAAGGACAGTGATTATGTGTTCAGATAGTGTCAATATTTAACTCCTGTCTTATGGGGCTATCTTTATTAGAAGCATTACCATGACAAAAGCAACACGGTCTTCAAGAGGTGCCTCTTCTTAAAATGAAAATTAATGAGTGGGGTTGAGTGGAGGTGAAAAAGTAGAGTGGGTCTATATGTGGGCTTATTTGCATGGAGCGTCAAGTACTCAGTTGGAGTGAAAACGGCAGCTGAGGGTTCTTCACACAATATGTACACCAAACACCCACCAGCTCCACTGGTCAGCACTTCACGACTGGGAAAACACAATGCTGCAACTTGGAGGAGTGCAGAGCTTACATGGCACTTAGATACTGCAGTCTTTACGTTGGGAAAAAATGGAGGCATATGCATTCTTTCACTATGAGAAAAATGTTCAGTGAGAAGAAAAACTACTCTGAAGATGCATCACATCAGCATGATTTTCATGGTTAGTTAAAATTAACTAATATATTTGGAGTTTATTCGTGTTGTCCCTTGTTTGTTTAGTCATGTTAGCTTTTTAGTATTAACTGATTGGAAATTGATCAAATATCTGTTCCTTGGTGAAGTAGAATGTTTGAGTGTAGCCAATGATCCTGCCTTAGCTACTTAGTAAAGACAAAAAATTCAGCCTAAATTAAACTTTTTTGTTGTTGTGGTGCAAATATGCTTCTTCTGCCAAATCCAGAATCAATGTTTTGATATAGTCAACTACTAGATCTATTCCCATGAGAAGGTACACTCATGTTGACAAATGGCATTCTAAAAACTCCCATTCCTGTTAACCCCTTGAGTATTTGCAACTCTGCCACAAATACATGTGGACCCTGTGTAGCAATACACTTTTACGAGGAAATTCTATTGAGTGTGCTCATTAGCTGAGGCAGGGAGGGGGGAAAACACTATATTTTCACTTTCCTTATGAAAGAAACAAAAGTGCTCATTGATCATCCCAATCAATGAGGATCAATAAACTAAACCCTCATCATTCCCAGAGCAGCATAATTGCTGCTGAGATGTAGTTGTCATCACAAAAAAAAAAAAAAAATCAAACAGAGGCTTTGCTAATTGGAGGAGGCCATTTGCATTCAGTCATGCTTGTGAAAGCGCCTGTAAGTACCAAAGACTAAAAAGTAAATGTGACTGTTCCATTATCCTGGCTACCTGACAGCATACACATGGAAAATCACATCAAGACACAACTTTTTCTTGATATCCTTACAAGACATTTGTTCATGGCACAAGTCAGGAAAAAGATGTGTCATCTTTCCCCTCGAGTAGTCGTTTGCTGCAGATTTGGGTGTGCCTAATCTTCCATCAGGTAGATATTTAACTGGCTGGCGTTACATGCTGAAAACTGCTAGAAACAGCCTCCAAACTGCCATTCAAAGATGACCACTTTGCCACTTCCTGTTTATTGATCAGACAGCGCTCCCGTTGGGTAATTGTGCAGTAAATCAAGCACGGTGAGCACTAATCTTAACCCCGGGAGGAAAGTGTTAAAGGTAAAACCTGCTGAAAAGTGCATAATGATGGCGCAGTGTTGAGGCAGGAGAGAGGCGACGCTCCGCCCTCTTGCATTTCTCACTCACTGCCTGCCTGCGCAACCGGAGGCAGAAAGGAGAGCGCTTGGCAAGAGGAGCAATAGGAAGAGTATACAGTTTCTAACCACCTCGCACTCTCTCACTAACTCTCCCAGTCTCTGTCAGTGCATTCCCAACCAAAGCGCCGGGGGCGCCATGCTTGTAAAGAAACCACAGCCTTTTTAAGGGCTTCTTGTATTTACAAAGGGAGGCATGTCGGAATCAAAGGCATTACCACATGACACAACACATTAAACAGTTGGCAGATTGAGAATTTATAGACTGCAAAGATAGTGAAGGGTGTAAACAGGAGTAAGGCGATTGTTGGAGGAGTCCAACTTACCTAAAGAGAGTAAGTAGTAGTGGAGCCGCTCTCCTCTTTGCCTTCCCGCAGAACATACGCCTCACGCTGTACTCCAGGTGGAGACAGCTATCATTTTCCCATCAACTTCCTGTTTCTCTCGTCTCCCCACCCCCCTTCCCTCGCTGCTCTCTCACTCGCAGCTGCACAACTTGATTTTCTGTGCCAGGTTTGAGGAAATACAAAGCTCTGCCTTTCACCCATCTTCTGAAATAGCTCACAAGCTGCAGTTAAGACTTTTTTTTTCTTCACCCTCCCTTCCCTTCACTGTTATCCTCCTGCCCGTGTTGCTACTCGCCCTAATCTCGCTTCAGTTTTTATTTCACCTTTATCAGCAGAGACCTAAAAATACTTGATGAATGGAATATGATATTTTAAAGTCTTATCCCTCCTATCTGTTCTTGCAGTCCGAATAATAGGGTAGTTAATCCTGCAGCTCCTTCTCAAATTGATTAATCAGCACATGCGGACAATCGGATAAATGATTAATACTCCTCGGTCCTGTGGTCGGACAGTTACCCCCAAAACCGTCAGTAATAATTCAGTAACCATTGCAGACCACAGGCTGCATGCAGCTAGTCAGCCTCACTCAGCATCAGCTGTCTGATGTTGAGCAGGACTTTGAACTCACTGCACACTAACTGAGATGCGGTGGCGTGAAAACAATCGACACTATATACTTGCTCCGATTCTTCTAGTGTGGCTGTTGTTGGATGTTGACTTGACTGTCGAAACACAAATGAATGGGCAGAGTGAGCTCATTTGGCAAAAGCTGTGCTCTAAAATTCTGCATGTTTGGAATTTCTTTTTTTCTTACAAAACACAATTAATGTGTTTTGAATTGTGCCCCTGCTATACTGTGGTACATTTTGAATAGGAGGATAAGTTTAAATTATGATTTGCAGGACCAAGTCATGCCACAGGAAATTGCTAAACTGTAGTCAATGTTTTCACATAGCCTGTAAGTAATGATGTAATGTATCGCTTGCTGAAACATTTTGTTAACTATTCAATGTTTTATTACATTTTAGTTATGTGATGTTGATGGGTTTTTAGGTAACATTTGTTTTAATGTTAATTATTTACTGTATATGTCTGGGGTCACCCAATTTAGAAACATCTCGCCAGTGGTGAAACATTGTTTTTTTTCTAGGAATGTGTGTCCTTTGAAATGTAAATATTGGCAGAGATTTCTAGAAATGAAGTGGTGCACTTTGGTGCGAATTCGAATTATTGTGAAATATTATTCAGATAAATATTAAAGCTAAGAGGTAAAATATGTCCTGCTGTCGGAAAATAAAGGGGGTAGAGGGTATCGGTTTTTTTCTCCCTCCCTCTTCTCTCTTTTGCCCTAATACCAACGCTATCCTTCTTCCCACCGAGGTCAGTTAGCTGCCACTCTCCGAGCTATTATTAATCAACCACCGGTCCAAAGACGGAGGGGAGTACTTTTTGACACCAGGATAAATTTGATTGGGACCTGTGCTAGGATATGGTGAATCTTTGTGTGTGTGTGTATACATATATATATATATATATATATATATATATATATATATATATATATATATATATATATATATATATATATATATATATATATATATATATATATATATATATATATATATATATATATATATATATATATATATATATATATATATATATATAAATTTGCAGCTTCTCGTAAAACACTATTTGGACGTACAATATTATGCAAGCCCGAACGCACGCACAGGCTAAAGACACAGGGACTCACCCCCCTCCTAATCCCTTGTAACTGTCGTACTGGAGACTCGGCCTTTGTGTTGCGTCTGACCAGCTGGCTGCCAGAATCAGCATGTGCAGCTGTCCACTGTGACAAATGCTAACACACCACCGTTGGTACATGGTGACTCCTCCTCCGTACACTGCTACCATGACATTGCCAGAAACACACCTAGGTGAAAGTCCTTTACCTCAATTAAGGTCAGTCCTGGGGTAGAAGCTCCTAAAATGCTTAGGGGGCATGCACTCAGTGGGAAATTGGCCGCATGATGTATAAGGTTGTCATTAATAGCCCCCTTCCCCCTGAAAAAAAGGTTGAATAAACATCAGTGCTCACTTTCATCTCTTCTCTTGTTCAACAGTTTATAAATCAGCTGCACAAATATTTATATGCTGAACAAGGAAAATGGCTGGTCTGGGTTCTATCTTTGACCGCCTTTCCTCCCTATCTATTTGCACGCACGAGCTCCCCACAGACGTAACATGTCAAGCATCCAGGCTTCATCCATGAAATCTGCCCTGTCGCTGGCTATTGTGTGGCTCCTAAAAAGGCTGACTGGACAGGACCAAGTGTGATGTTTTAAATCATCAAAAATATTCAGCCTTAATCAGATTATGAGTGAAAGCTGGACGTTAAGGTTGTTCACGTCCCATGCATTCATTGGCGCCAATAATGAATGTATCATCCTTACTAAAAAAAATACAACCATTGCAGTGCATGGCTTTTGTGACTTTTTAAATTCACCTGCTTCCACCTACAGAACACATAACTGGACAGTCCAAGAGATTCTGGATCCACGCCGTGTAATTGCTCCTCTCAGCCGTGACCCCTGATCCAGATCACTGTGATATACAACATCTCTGTTAACTTAGGAAGTGGGCAAATATTCTTCCAATGGCCTACACAACTACTACAAACGTAGATGAAACCAAAGAGGAATCAATCTTTCTTTTTGTTGCCCTTTACTGACTCTATTAGTATTAATTTTTTTAAATCTAAAAGGTTTGGTCCCAAAACTGCGGTGAACTAAGCAGTGTGGAGTGAGTGCCTGTTTTCGTTCTGACAGAGGAGCAGACTTCCCCGAGATGCATTACATTAATGAAGCGATAACCAAGCAACACTCAACAGGAAATATCTTTTAAACAATATTTTGACTGCCCTTTGATGTAAACACTCTGTTTACTGAGCTCCTTAAAAATAAATAAATAAATATAAACCTTAATCTAAGTGTGCGAAATGCAATCTACACTTGAGATAATTAAAAAGATAAGTCAGTCGAGCGGGAATAAAACCAAGCAGACTAGCATTTTGGCCATCAAATCGCATAAAAGGAGAACAAGAAAGATAATGTTAATGCAATTCTACATGTGATTGCGTGCACTGTACAGTAACGGTGCATAAAATGTGTGTGTGTGTGTGTTTTCTGTGGGCTGGGGCGGATGGGGGCCGATGGGGTGATAGTGGTGAGCTGGCTTGTCGATCGATGCAGTGATTGGCAGTTAATGGCTTTTCCTGTTCTGCCTTGGTAACCCTGGCCTGATGGCTGTTGCATCTGATCAGGGATGGCAGATGGTGTTTGATTTTTGTATATAAACCTCTGACTTTGTGGAGATGGCTTCATCATGTTTAATGATTTAAAAGTTAAGTTGAAAACTGGGTGGGGTCCATTGCAGGAATGTTCATTTGAAAGAATCAGAACCTCCAGATGTGGTCTGTCTTAAATATGTGCATACATAAATGCTCTTTGACCAACATATGTGAGCCAAAAAACACAAGTAAAGGAGTATTTTTGTTAGCAGTGTTCACAATACTTATGATGGGTCTGCTTAAGAAAAATAAAAATAAATGGTGAGGATAGAGTTAAGTATTTTTTATTCCATTTATACTGCTGACAAGCAAACCCTCTCCAAATGCTTTAATGAGATGTTGCGATAATGTATTTGTGTGTATTTCAGCATCAATTATTTGAGTGACAAATTTCATTTCACATCTTCCCATTTTCAACTTTGAACAGCTCCATGAGAGATCACTTCAACAGTAGCTGCAAGGACAGCCTCGATGCTTCAAATTATTTCAATATGGCTACTCCAACTTAACCAGCAGATATTAAGGAAATTCCTAATTAGTGACAGAGCTGGTCATCTGAAGGTAGGATTTATGCTTGACTGATCCAGCTGTTCTTCATTTCAGGGCTCTTGCTGAGTTGTTGATGTTGACTGACACAATAAAATGATCTGCCAAGAAGGGCATCTATGTGAATACTACTTAAAACTGTTTGTCTTGATGAAAAGAAAATACTTAAACCACTTGCTTTTATTTCCAAATAAAAGTGATAGAGTGAAGGGGTGAGAAAAGAGCACAAGTGATATATGGGCAGGGCTTAAATTCACTGTGTAGTAATACACATTACAACTTTTTTTTCCTTGACTACCAAGTCTATTTTGAGTATCAGTTTGTCATGGAGGAATGTGAAGGCCATAAAGTATCAGCGCCCTTGAAAAGCTAAAGAGCATTCTATTCCCCAACTGTTCTTGGTGCCTCTTTCTTTCATTGACTATCACTTTCTCCCACTCAAACCCATTTTCTCTTATTCCAGGAGAAGTTCTAAAGTAAAACGCAGGTGTAGAAGACGACACCCGTGGGAAAGATAACGTTTGGGAACATTCCTGGATCCGAAAAAGAACTCTTAGCCCCTAAAATACTTCTTCTGAGGAACTATAAAATTGCCTCAATCCCAAGACTATCCCTTTGACCCCTTTGAGCCTCCACCCAACGTTCCCCATCGCTGCCTCTGACATCATTCCATAATAATTTAAACAAGGGATTCTATTATCTATCTTTTCTCCATATTTTGCATTGAAGGATCAGACACATGATGAGAAAACAAGATGCAAATGATATTTTCCAGAGGCCCCAATAAAAACCGCATGACACTCGGGGCCGCGTCGTTTAATTACCGAAGAATGAAATCTTTTCTTCTACATCTGGAGGAAGCATCATCCACATAACGCTGATAGATTTACAGCTCCCATTTTGAGCCCTTGACACCAGCACATGGTGAATTAGGTAAAAACTGGATGGACAGCCATAACTTAACCAACCTAAAGCTTTGGTAAGTCACAGAGACTTTTGTGTAACAAATAAATCTGAATTTGAGGAGTTTGCATAAATGTGCTTGCAAATGATAAACAAAAAACAAGAGTTTTCGAATCCAAATGTAATTACTTTACCTCAAAGTAAAGAGACTAAGTGTAATGGAGTGAGCCCACTCAATTCCCAATTAGATGATGGGGACACAGCCACGGTAAGTTCAGGCTGGACAGCCCTGGATCACCAGGATTACATAAGGGAGACCAATTTGTTGGTGCAAAGACTTTCCCACATTCAAATTCAATCAGAAATAAGAATGTTGCATTGCATATATACATCTCCCACATGGTACAGTCTAAAACTCTACACCAACGAGTCCCACTGGGCTAACTAGTAGACTCCAAATGAGTGCCCTGTATCAAAAGATGTCATTGTAAGTTTCCAAGACCCAGATGAAAGAACAAAGGAATAAGGAGCAAGTGGGATGTATCCACACATTAGCACTTTATACAACTATACATGTTCCACAGTCCAACCAGAACAAGGGTCCCAATGAATTGTCTCTGGCCTATGAGAGCAAAGGTATCTTGACTCCTCATCAGTCTGATCATCCAAACTGGCTTTCATGTAGAGCCCTACTGAACACAGACCTCAGAGATGAGTAGGTTTGCAGCCTCAACCACGCGTAGGCCATTAATCTGGTGACTAAGCCACTGATGTATTGATGGCACAGAGCCGGTAAGCCTGCCTGCTTCACTCTCATCAACCCTTCAGTTTTAGAACTACATTGAGTCACGGGATTGTCAATCTGCCAATCATCATAGCAACTTTTTGCTAGCCATAGACATGGTCCACCGGGTGTTGCCATTAGTCAGGGATTTCTAGCTGAATTGGTCACTAGGACAGAAATTGCATAACGAACCTTCATCTGAGCCACAAGGCAACCTCTAATGTGCTAGCATGTAACAAAACAAACAAACAAAATCTTGACTAAAAGCAGCTATGCAAGAGCATACTAAAATAAATATTTTTTCTCCTTTTTGAGTGGCAGTCTCTAGGATTAGGAAATTCCAGAAGGTTTTAGTAGAAAAATAGTCTGAATAAAGGTTAAGCACCTTATTAAACAAACAGGCTAACGGTCACAATTGGTTTAGTGTGTTAAAAGACTTGATCTGTATTTGTACCTGATTGACTTTTAACCCATTTAACTTTAGATAACACACGTGGGGTGATGACAAACACTTGTCAAAACAATATGAATTGGGAAGAAGTCCCCAATATGTGATGATTAACTCTAACTTATACACTGTGTGTGGGTATGTCTACTATGGTGTGCAATCTAAAGCTTCTGCATGTAAAATGGGAGAATGGGCTGTCTCCCAGGATGTGCAGCAAGCGCTTTATTAGAGCGGTAGTACCAGTAAATCAGCGCTCAGCTCTTCCTGGAACTGCTGCAACCTTTCCCACTGAGCACTATTACTGAACAATCATAGCCAAGCATGATAATTAGAGTATCTATCCTTCCCACCCTCCTACCCCCCACCCCATCTCTCCATACTGCTCCTACACCTCCTCTTCATAGATGTCTAGAGGGCTAGACCAAGGTCCAGATTGATGTCATATTGCCAAGAAGCTTCTAACATTACCTGACATTCTTTTTTTTCTCATCACATATGTAAAATGATTGAAAGTTCTAAACCATGGGAAAGGATTTAAATTGAGTAGCAAAGAACAGCAGGGGCTATAACATTCGATAACCCTGATGACGGGTCAGATCTGGAAACTCGTCAAAGTCAACCATCTGTTTTACCGGTCACACTTGGCCTCACATTTAGTGCCAAGTGTGGAACTACAACTTACTAGAGCTCATCCCTCAAGCACAGGCTATAGCTCATTGCAGAAATAAATGGTGGCGACTCTAATCACGGATGTAAAGAGATCACCAAACCTGCAAGCCAGTGAGAAGGATCATCAACGAAACATGCTGATGCCATGAAGCTGCTAATCCCTTCATTTACTTTACAGTCTCTTTCCTCTTTGCTCTGTGGATTTTATAAATACGTATTCATCATGCTGGAGTGTACATTAACTCTTCTGGAACGCACTGGAGGGTAAAATCATTGTACCGTCACTATCAAAGACAGATGTTTTGTGTCATTGGCCAGCCCCTGAACTCGACTATACACTGCATGTTGGTAAATATACATACATAAACATTATCTCTCTGTCTCTCTCTCTCACTCGTATATATATATATATATATATATATATATATATATATACATACATACATACATACATACATACATACATACATACATACATACATACATACATACATACATACATACATACACACATACATACATACATATATATATATATATATATATATATATATATATATACATATACACATACATACACACACATCATATGTTCAAAGGTTGTGTAGGTATGATACATAAAGCGACAGTGAATTCTTCTAGTAACATTGTTGATGCGTATGTTCAACAATGCAAACCCAGACTTGGAGGCAGGGGTGTCAGGATTTTCTAGAAAGAGCCCTTATTTGATAGTGGCGGCACTCTCTGTCGCTCAGTCCATGGCCAAGCGGCATCTGGAGTGGATTTTGTGCGAGCAGACACTGAGGAACATGATTACATTCAGCTAACTGCGCTCTAAACTGATTATGCAAGTGCCAAGCTAATGGACTACATTTGCAAGAAGAAAAATAACATTCAATCAATCTCAATTACCGTCGATTGCACCGGCCCACGAGACAAGGAAGGTTGCCAGCTAACCCTTACGCCCCCCAACACACCACCCATGTTCCTCCCTTTTTCCCGAACCTCTGACTGGAAGCTAGGGCCTGTTTGGCCCCACCCATTCTGTCTGGCCAGAGCAGCCAGAGCCTAAGAGCTGGATTAGTTCCACTCATCTCACCTCCAAACTAACACATAGTTTGCCCTGAGGCTGTCTATTAGTATCAGAGCTATCATATTCACATGTAGAACTGGAAAAGGAGAATAGAGGCTAGAGGGCACGTATCTTCCAAAAACAAACTGCACACAAGTTAGCTATTTTATTTTGAGAGGGATGTTTGGGGGTCACTTGGGTGGCTATCATAATCAGAGGTACATATAAAAAAATTAAAAAAATTGTCCAACCTGGCAAAGAAGAAATTCAGCCTCACAATACAAGAGAATGTTGGCAGAGCCTGCATTACTTAGAATGGAATCTGTCATCAGAGGGCAGATTTCACTGCAAAAGAAGTCATCACCCCCCCAATGTTTGGTGGTCTGTGTGGTAAGGGTGACTTGCTAGATGTTTCTGTGGTCTTTTGGAACATTCCAATACATGAGGTGGTGGGGTTGATATTTTTAGAAAGCCCTAATATGGGCCACATACCACAGACTCTCAAATTATCCCATGCAGCTTAGCTCTAGGTTTCAACCTCCCTTTTTAATTCCAGTAATTACAGGGTCCAATTTATATAGAGCTGTGCACACAAAGGGTCTGTTTAATGCAAACCAGTTTGATTTTGGCAAAGCATCCTCGGCGTCAGCCACATCTTACACTCTGTGTATGTTGATTTGATTTATTTTCCCAGAAAAGGTTGAAAATTGAGCTATTTGTATGAGCTTCATTTAGGGAAGACTAAATGTGTGGGGATTTTCCTCTCTTGTCCTTGCATAAAGTGCCAAGTTTGAGGTTACAGGCGTAGGCTAATAAGGGTTTTGCATTGCCAGTATCTCTACCAAGACAGTAAATTCAACAGTGCTAAGACTGTGACACCAAGTGCAGAGTCAATGCTGCCAAGAGGCCTAACAGCCATGTACTTGTTGTCCACTAATCACATTTGTGAGTCATAAACTAATACTTGTCAACAAGCATGTTTTGTTGTTTCTGCATCGTCATCTTTGGTTGAGGATTTAGATGAGTTTAAGCAATCCTCTCTGGTTGAAAATGCAGGTACGTTTTGGACGTTTTTTCAGTGAACATGTACCAGTTTTAAGAAACACGGCACCAACGTAAGAAGCTTAAGTCATAAAAATGATCATTCCTAGATGTGTTGTACATATTTAATCCCTCCACAGCCCAAGCAGCGCTATGACATATGTCTTCTCTTCAAAAGTTGAGCAGAAAATTAGACATGAGAAAATCTAGTTCTCTTTTTCTCTTGGGCTGGCTGCAAAGCGAAAATCATACATAGAATGTAATATAAAGTGCACATTATTTCATTTTTCAGCAAGCCATCCCACCCAAAAGGTGTGAGGATGAGAAATGAGTTGCCACATTTATATGGTTTAATACAAGACTATCATTAGAATGGAGATTGGTCCAACAGAAAGATCATGACTGTGGACTCTTAAAATTTCATGTTCAATGTGCTATGCCGATTTAATGAGCATGTAAAACTAGGGATTTTCTCTGTTCTTCCAGATTAAACTCGCCTTCTCGTTTTGTCCTGGACCTCTTTGGTGACATTAATCTGAGCCTGTCTCTCATCTTAACCTTTTAAACAAAACCTTAACATCACCTTAATATCACTCTAAGGTTCTCTCAGTACTCATTCTTTATAGAAAGTAGACCTGCATACTAGCCCAGTGGTTGCAATAAAGTATGCATAAAGCAAAATTATTTTATAGTTGTTTTTTTTAGGTTTTAAAGTGATTGGACAGCAAATTTGCTCACCTGGCTTTTAATATGTGCTTGTTAAAATATACTATAAAATAAATCTATTTAAAAGCGTGGACTAATGAAAATGCATTTTCTGTAAAATAACCATTTTAGGCTAAGGAAGAGGACATGAATGGAGTCAACATTTTCAAGGAGAGGATGTGTGTTTATATTGAACGTTTAAGATTATATTGCAGTGTATGTAACAGTTTAGAGAGAGGATGTGTTATCTGTTCTCTGTCATTTGTTGTGTGTGCTTATTCTATGTGTGTGTATGTGCCAGTTTGGGTTAAGTGTAGAGTGGTCAAACCGCAGACTCACAGGATAGGTACCTAAGTGGAATCAGGGCTGTTAGATTTATGGCCATTTGTTCGGAGAGTGTTCATCCATTGGCTATTATGGAATGATTAGAGGAGAAGGTGAAGCTCCAAGTCCAGCAAAAATCAATACGGCTGTCGAGAACGATTCAGCCTCTTCTGCTCCGGGGAGTATTAGCACCAAACCTCTGTCTACTCTACTTCTTCATTCGTCTCACAGTGATCCACCTCACATCTAAAGACCAGCTTTATCTGCTATGTTCTCCTCATGGAAGTAATGTGGACTTCATTCTATGGAGCAACCGACAAGAGCACGGTTGTCTCAAGAGTGGAGCTCGGTCACTGTATTGTAATTACTCTGTTTTCAACATAAGAGGGACTGTGTCTATGGGTTCTTGTGTACCACTTAATGTAAGAATGACCAAGTAAGTTAGAATTTGACTATATCAGTTCCAAAATGAGGATACCTAATTAATGTAGGGTTTTTATTTGACTTTACATCTGGACAAAAGATGGTGGCTAAGCGATTGTATTTAGTTTTTTTCCTTCTGCTTGAACTGTTTTAACATCCAAACAAGAAAGAAGTTTAACCACTATGCTGAGATATAAAGTTTTCATTTTACGATATGCCAAAATATTACAGCTACACTAACATAGTCAGCTAAAGCCAGCCGTGCACTGAGCAACACAGTTGATAGCAACTTAACACTAGAATTTGGGAAAAAATATATAAATAAAAACATCTAATTGTTATTACTCAACAGACACCCGGCGATTGACTACTAACGACTTAAATAAATATTTAGTTTTTGCTGGTGAAACCCTGTGCAGATTGATATTGATGTAATTGTGTTGGGGATGCACAATTTTCTTCTAAATCACAATGAAAGATTGTTCTAATATTAATAAAATATATCTTGTATTAATATTGTATTAGAATGGCATTATTTGTTTAGTAGATATTTTGTTTTCTCTTTTTTATAGGTCAATATTGAAAAGGAAATCAATTCTTAATTGGCTTACATTTGTAAGTAAAGATAAAATGAAAACAAAGTAATCACATGGATATGCACTGTATCCTGCATTATTGGACCCTTTGATCTGCAATGCTGTGACACTAATTTTCAAACTTTGAAAACTAGTTATTAAACCCAACAGCATTTTTACGGGTCATTCTTTCTTCCGATCCATAAGAACAAACAGACTTTGATCTGAGTGTACTTCAATCTGGAGTAACACTTGAGACGAACTTGAGACTGAAGCAACTATCTAGAAGGCGACTTACTAACCTTGTAAAGTTTGAGGCTCGCCTCATGTCGGGAATTGACCGTGTGCATCCTCAACTTCTCCAAGCTGTTTGTGTAGTAGTCACAAGCATTGCACTTCAGGTGCACTGGGTTGCCGATGGCCACACATTTTAGTCGCCATTCATTGCCTTTGCCTCCTTCCTTGATATGGGCCACCAGCTGGTACTTTTGCACATGCTTGTCCGTCTTGCAGTGCAGCTGGAAGTTTGCCTTGAGCTGAGTGGTGTAGTGGCACAACTTGCACTGGTGCGAGTCGCCCACCACGGCACGCCACTCCTCCTCAGGTAGGCTACGCTCGGCACCCATGTGGATGCCGAGCACGTCCAGGTTGTCGGTGGTGAAGCGGTTGCACACGGCGCACTGGAAGAGTTTGAGCGAGGGGTCGCTAGTTTGCGATAGACTTTCTCCTAGTGTCATCAGCTCTTCCGACACCAACTGTCCACTGCCCATGCGCATATCCATAGGGAGCTCTCCACCTACTTGAATAAGTAGAGAACAGACACGAACAAGGACAAAAAAGCAAAGTGGGCTGTTAAAAATAACATATTCCTAGTTCAAGAATGGATTTGCAATAAAGCACTCTTAAAATTTTGTCTTATGGATACTATTGGCAAGCGGCCAAGTGGTCATCAGCCTTACAGATCTGGGGGTCGAGGGTTCGATCCCAGGTCGGTTCTCACTATGTGAAGTTTGCATGTTTCACTGGCTTGCGTGGGTTTTCTCCGGGTACTCCAGTTTCCTCCCACATCCACAAAACATGCAGAGTAGGCTGGTTGAACACTCTAAATTGCCCCCAGGTATGAGTGTGAATGGTTGTCCATCTGCTTGCGCGCTGCGATTGGCTGAGTACTGATTCAGGGTGACACCCGCCTGGTGCCCGTAGTAAGCTGGGAATGGCTCCAGCAGCCCCCGCGATCATTGTGAAGATAAGTGGTTCAGAAAATGAATGAATGAACTAAATCTAATTCACCAATTGAGCGAGATGGGTACAACATTGGAATAGACTTCAAAGAGACAAAACATAGGAATTGGTTGTGAAGTCAAAAGGGTGTCCGGAAAAGCTCACAGCCCGCAATCACAAACACTCATACCCTTGTTTGTGTTTGTTTAACACTTTCCCGAATCAATGCTCTGGTAAGCAGATGTGTAAAGATTTTCTGAGTAAGTATGTAATGTCAGCACGTCATCTCTTTCAGCACTCGCATTCTCTATTGTGTTCATTCCTTGTACTTCAAGTTCTGGGAATAAGGACTATCATGGTGTATATTATGTACAGCACATTGAAGCCTTGAAAACTGCATTAGTATAGAGTCATAGGATTATTTTTGCATGAGGTGGTGGGTTTGCGGGGTTTTGAGGGGAACATTTTCTATTGTGTGACCAAGGATGATACAACTGACATTTATGAACCTAACACAACGTGTCATCATTGCATCCCTGGAAACATGCTTATTAGAACTCACCTCACAGGAAAATAAAGCAGATGGCGAAGGGGGAAAAACATTAGTCACAGCAATCAATTCCTGTTTGTGTCTTTGAACTGGCAACAGTTAGAGACAAGTCTGCACAAACTGTGGGGTTCTAACGGGCACGGTAAACACGCTGCTGTGTTGCTTAATTGCCCATGCTGAGCCCTCTAACCTTTCTTCTTCGACCATAATAAAATACATAACTACACTTACAAAGCTGTAAAAAATAAAATAAAAAAAGAAAGAGAAAGCCAAATGGCCCGCTTTAGCAGCAGTTCAAAAAATGACTGTGACTAGCTGCCTTTGGGGAAAAGCAGGGAGAGGAAATTTTGCCCCCCTAATTAACCTTTTGGTTGCAGGCAAAATTGGGTATCAGAAAAACTGCAGTCACAATTACATCAATAGAGTGTCACCTAGTAGTGGCAAGGAAGACAAATAGTATTTCAAAGTAATGACCTTCTTCCCAATACTTTGCAAACTTTGTCACTTCTGGGCTAATGTCTATTAACCCTTTATAATGCACTCATCGAATTCATTGGCAGCCACTGAAGGAGCTAGACTTCACTTTAAAATAATCGCTGCCAACCTCTCACAGTCAAAATGAATTGAATGTGTAATGGTGTCAATGGCACTAAAACGTGAGCCTTTAAAGGCCAATCCTCCAAGTTTAGATTAAGTGGACGACTATTCTCATCAACGGTATACAATGAGCTAAATACTACAATAATTAAGAAATAATGCATTCATTCATTTTCCATACTGTGTATCCTGAAAAATAAATATTATAAATGAAGAAAACTAAAAACTGATAAAACTGTGCTAATTACATAATGACTTGAGTGATTTTTCAGGGCTAGTGGCATTTAATTAAAGAGCAAACTCACCAAGTGCAGGGGTCAAGGCAGCCATGCTGGGATCTAAAGGAAAGCCCCCCATCAGGAATTGGGCCTCGGCTCCTGTTGGGTCTATCTTGAGACCCGGAGGCAGGCTCATATTCTGTGTTAGGTAATACTGATAAAGCTCGGCCTCGGAAGGCGAGGGCATGGCTCCCAGTGCCAGTCGGCCATGTTGCATTTGAGTCACGTTCTGCTGGAGGAGCATCATGTTGTGCATGTGCTTCTCGCTGGTCATGTGGATACGGAGGTTCCGCGCAACGTTGGTTTCGTAATCGCATACCTCGCAGCGCCAAGTCGGTTTGCTCTTGGGCTTGGTTGGTGAGGGGGCTCCGCATGGTCCAGTTACATGGGCGGAGGACTGTGTGGGATGGTGGTGGGCGGGGTGATGGCTACTGGCCTGGGTCACAGAGGGCACGGCCACCACACCTCCCGGGCCGTGTCCAAACACTTGCTCTGGCGCGGATCCAATGGAGCCTCCATTTTGCAACGTCTGCATGTTGTTTAGGTGTTTATCTGACTGCATGTGGATGCTTAGGTTTCCTTTAGTGGTGGTCGAGTAGTTACACACCTGTAGAACATTGGCAAACAAGTATTGGTCCCAGCAGATGATAATCAAATGAAAGGAAATACAGAGTTGTCTTTTAACTTGTTCTAGGCTCAGGTTTGCAACTCAAAATGTTTATCTTAAATTTAGTCAGGGAGATGACTGGAATTGAGATTCATTTATTTCAGTCCCACTATCCCCACAGATGATACATTAGAATGTAAAGTATTAAATATTTTGTTTTCATGAATTCAAATTGAGTCATCTTCCTGTTCCTGGTTATCACGGTTTTAGGACAATATAGTGCAGTCACCCAGACAAATGGAGAACAGATATAGTCAATAATCTTAAATAATAAAACTAAGTTTGTGACGGAAGATAAATATGTATGTTGAGTATTGTGATACAGTCCCATGTGTTGTTTTATTGGTGTTCAAATATCTGTTGATTTGAGGGCAGTAAGATCACGACTAATGAAGATAACCATTACAAATAATGATTATAATGTACCATTAAATGCATTAAACTTAGCAGGAGCCATTGATGCGCAAATTTACGTGGTCATTTCAAATACATAATTCTCGTTAAAACATCCTAGAATTTGATAAATAACTATTTTTGTCATGAAATGAAGCAAGCACCGTTCATCTTTTAGGTTTCTGCTTGGAAGTCAAAATACATATGGCACCGTGACACATTATATCTTAGAAACATTGAAAATTGAACATTTCTCAGAAACTATAAAAAGTTAAACATACCTCACATCGAAAAGGTTTGTATCCACAGGTATAGCTTTCTCCACGCGCTAGACGAGGATGACTTTGACCACTGCTGCAAAACGCACATGAACCTCCAGAATCTGGGTGCTTTTCTTTCATGTGAGCCTCCAAAGTCTGCTGATATTTGTAATGCCAGTTGCATTTGGGACACTTGAGTGTCTTGCATGAGTTACGTGAATGCATCATGGTCATGTGACCACCCAAAGAGCGCGAGGATCCGAGAACGGTGTCACATTTAGGGCACTCTACCCCACTTCCTATACTGCCGCCAGGCCCGTGGTTCTGCGAACAGTCATTTATCCCTGTTATGTCACAGGAACCTCCGGGTTGGGGGTGAATGTGGCCATGAGATGATGGATGCAGGTGATGATGATGGTGGTGTGTGTGGTATTGTTGCAGAAGGGACCCGTTTTCCACCTCTTCCTCAACCGGGCAATCATTTGGTTCTGGAGCTGTGGCACTATCTCGATTGGCACTTTCGTCAGCAGCAGCGTTGGAGGAAAGCGATGAGAAAGAGGTGCCAGGAGTGTCCTCCTCACTCTTTCTGACATTGGCTGCCGCCATTGCCATGGGAACGGTAGTTCCCTGGCAGTTAAAGCTCAGAGAGACCTCTGAGGATCTCCCCCCACCTTCTGTAGCTGAAACCTCCTCCTTGGCAGGGGAGGAAGTGGAAGCAGGGGATTTGCTGTTTAGTGTGTAGCTGACCGCGGGGGTGCAGGTAGAAGGCTGGAGAGTGCTACTAGGCATTAATAAAGGAGATTTGGAAATGCTTTGGTTTGAAATAGCTGGTTCCCCTGCTTCACCTCCTCCACCGATACTATTAACACCACTAGTCACTGCTGTGCCTTCTACCTCCACCTCATTTTCCTCCGCTAATAATGGTTTCCCTTGCTTTTCCTCTGTACCCACAACCTGGCTGGATAGGTTTTTCGTACTGCTATGGCCTTCACAAGCCCCATCCGTGCCCGGGTAAGTTGACTCTTTCCTGGCAGGCTCCTCTGTTCTCCCCCCATGTAAAGACAGGGCATTTGAGTCTTTGGCAGAGCCTGGCGTTGAGGGAAGAGTGGATCCTTTGGGCGTGCCCAGTCTTCCAAGAGGCAAGACCGAGCTCAGCTGGGTTTGCTTCTGCTGAAGGCTGGAGTCAGAATCTTTGTTCAAGAGGGTCTCACTACCTCCACTGCTGCTTCCAGGCTCCAGATGGACACCACTGAATGTGCCGTAAAACGTCTGACCAGAGTTCATAGGAAGCAGGGGAGGTGGCACAGGAGTGCTCTTATTTTTTGGTTCCAGGAAGCTGATGAGGGGCTCTTTGTCTTTCCCAATCCCCTGGATGATAGCAGATGCATGGTTGTCCCCCAATAGACGACGTTCATCCTCACACAGCGTCATACGGTGGTCGTGGACAGCATGTGTGGCAAAAGAACGTGCATAACCAAAGGACAGCTTGCAGAGAAAACACATGAGAATTGGTTTACCCTTGCCATATAGGGCCAAGCCATCAAATTTGGAAAAATCCACATTATTGGGAACATCTTTGGATACACAGGACCTCTTGGCAGACCCATCACTGTTAAGGTAATCCTTGTTACTTTTGTGCCGCACGTCAAAGACACGAAAACTGTGCAGGACAGGACTGAGGCCTGTCATGGATGAGGTATTGGAGAAACCTTGGTCTGAGTTGCCAAACCACTTCCCAAAGGATGAGGCTATGTGGAACGTGTTAATGATCTGAGGGTAGACTGAGGATGAAGTCCCAGCAGGTTCCCCTGGTTGCCCCCCACTAGTGAGAGAGTTTGTGGGAAGCAATCCGGGAACGATGCCCCCACTGCTTTGGATCAGCTGACTGAGGCTCTCTACAATGTAGGCTGAGCCATCTGGTTGGTAGACAATCTCCCCAGCTAAGTTCTCTACATCACTGCTCTCCTCTTCATCTTCCTCTTCTCCCTCTTCACTTCCGCTATCAGGCCCACCTTGCCTTTGAGTGGGCTGATGACGAAGAAGCGTTGGCATGCCCCCTCCTCCTTGAGACATCACTACCCCGGGAAAGGGTTGAAGACCTGGGAAACAGCTGTCAATTTCCATTTCATCCAAGTCCTCCAAATCTTCCTCTTCTCCACAGCTCAATCCGTCTTGCTCCTCTCCTTCACGGCCCTCTCTCTTGGAACGCGGGTGACCGGTGGCTGGGCTATCCCGGCGAGCCTGGGTTGGTGTTTGCTTTGACTGGGACTGCAGTTCTCTCACCTCGTCATGGAGAGTACAAGGGTTTTGGGGTTGAGAAGGATAAGGAGCTGAAAAAGACAGCGGGTCCAGTGAAGGGGCCTGGTTGGTGCAAGGAAGGTGCAGGCTCGGATGATCGTTCCAGGGCTGTGGAGATTGCTGCTGCTGCTGGGAGGAGCTCAGCCCATCGTCTGTCCCAGAAAACACAGGAGACTCACAGCTGTCCATGCTGATGCCTACATGAGGCGTTCATCGCATCCAGGCCTGAGAACACACGGGTGGGGAGACAGGAGTTCATTATTTGTTGTTTCTAAAATGATGCAATAGTATAGAGTACACAGTACAGGAAAGGAGGAAAAGTCACGACTAGTTCACTATATGTTGTTTCTATAAAGATGCAATAGTATAGAGTACAGAGTACAGGAAAGGAGGAAAAGTCACGACTAAGCGCTTAAACAAAGAGTGTGTTTATTGCTCATTGAAATGGGGCAGTATTGTATTTATGAAGAAGAAAATCAAATATATTCTAGAAAAAGTCTGAATTTAAAAAAAAAGTCAATGTATTCATTACGCAAAATTAGGCAGCGAAACAATAGAATGATTCATCTTCCTGCCATATCTTGTAGGTAACATCTTTTATCTTCACCTTCTTAACAACATTCTTAATCTTATATGCTGCAAATCCTACATCTATTTTTAATTAACTTGCAGTCAAAAAAGGAGAAACAGCACGGTGTAATGGATCAAATAGATTTGAGATAATTAGACACAGAGACGCCATCACTTCAGCACTTTGAACATTTACATAACCTGTAGAAAATGTGAAAGCTGTGGCTAAAATTAAAATTCTTAACTGTATCATCATTTACATTTCAAAATGGGAATATTGAGACGTGGTAAATGCAGCAATCAAAGCATTTTCTACAAGTCAGAACTGTAGTCTTGAGTGAGGCTGTGTTATGAGCTTGCCTCCATACTTCAGCCTCCTGCCTAAACAATAGCTGCTTTCGGACCATCGGTACCCGAGTACTCAGTTCCTATAACTACAGACCTCGCGCTAGACCTAGCACGTGAGTAGGGCACCTGATCCGAACTAATGTGACATTGTAGTCTGTGCCAGTGTCACATTATTTAACTTGCCACAGCCACCGAAAAAAAGAAAAAAAATGAATGGAAAATGAATCAGGAAATCTGTGGAGTACAGAAGACAATTGGTACTTATTGCGTATTTCAAGGGGAAAATTGTGGAAGAAGTTTGAGCGAGGCTTTAGTAAAAAGCATTTTCAAAATTACAAAGAGTTGTTGTCTTGGTTTTACAGACATTATTTTCACTGATTGTATTATATAATTTATTTTTGTTTTCTCTCAATGTAGTTTGCAGTTCTCCTTTAAAATAAGAGTGATCGTTTG
Organism: Stigmatopora argus; assembly: GCF_051989625.1. Classification (NCBI taxonomy): domain Eukaryota; kingdom Metazoa; phylum Chordata; class Actinopteri; order Syngnathiformes; family Syngnathidae; genus Stigmatopora; species Stigmatopora argus. The sequence goes on along the minus strand of NC_135388.1, from coordinate 10,980,311 downwards.
CAAATCTGTTTTGTTTTTGTTTTTTTTATTGTGGAAGGGACTTTGAAAGCATATCGAGTGGGAAGAAGTGATGTCTGAGTGTGAGACAGAAAGGGTTTACTGCACATGGGAGAAAAATAAAAATAACATTTGGGAAGATTCAAAAACAATGTGACAGTCCCATGTTTGTCTTTGTGCTGCAACAACTTTCCATAGGTGACTAAATTAAGTGTTCTAAAATGAGAAGGGAAGTGCACACCTACGCAGTTTCTACGACCCTACCTCACAGAAGGAGCTAGAATGGTTATAGGAATTAGAAGTCCTGGTCCCTAGTTCCTACATGTGCAAACACAGCAAATGAAGTCATCGGCACCCAAAAGATTATAGGAACTGCAGATGGTTCTTACAGTGGGAAAGCACCTAAAACAACCACCATCAACCCTTGAAAAAATAAATGATAGCTCAGCTTTTGGGGATCTGGTGATGCACTGAGCAACAAAGAGGCCCAACACGGGCTTCAATGCAGAGCGCAGAATAGATAAAATGATAGCTCTGGATACTGCTGAGCTAATACTTTTATTAAAGGATGCAGCCAGCATTGATTAAAGGGGGCAATCGGGCTAAAACCAATAACTCTCTGCTGCCCTTTAACCCCCCCTGTGCTGCATATTACATGAGCAAAGTTTCCCAGCATCAAGCCTGCCGCCATCCCTTGGCTGATTAGCACATTCATTGCTTGCACTTGATTTATTTACTTATTTACTTATGGATGCAAATTTGAGTTGTGGAGTCTACCCCCACACCCAAATATATAATGCACTGAGGGAGAGGGGAGATTGATAATGTCTGTCTCACTCTTCATGAATGTCTGATGAGGCTCTTCACAAAATACCTGATACCACCGTGCTATGCATTCCAAAAATAACGTTCATTTTCACTCATCACATTGAACATTATAAAGAGAAAGGCATAACACATAATTGGTAAATGAAATATCTAGTATGTGCAGAAAGGACTTTGAATAATTATGATTAGAATATATCCACAAACTGATATTTTCTACAGTTCAATTCGTTGTGCATTTGTTAACGTTCGAGAGAAGTTCCCAAACCATTCCAAAAGAACTGAACAAAAACACACTGTCAGGCTTTTCAGACCAATTCTTAAAATTGCAAAATATGGTCTAAGTATATATGTCTTATTGAATGTGGGAACCACTGGTCTGCATTTATTATACACCAGATTAATAAGCAGTTATGGGCTTCGCTGTCAAACTAATGGGAAAGGGGAAGTGAGAAGAAAAAGAATGTCTAGACATTTACACTTCTTGGAATTATGCATTCATGAATTAAACGGCCACAATAATTTGTTAACCACTTTGTAATGCACACTATTGCCACCTACAGGATTTGATGGAAGATTTTCCATAACAAAGTACGTTAACACCCATTTGCCGATTTCATTTTTGCTTTGCCATTAGAATAGTATTATCGATTAGCTTTGATATTATCATTCCCATTCCGTCTTTCAGTAGTTTTATGGAATGCTCTCAAAGAATTAATGTTAACGTCTCGACACAAAATCTTCTTAGCAGTAGGTCGAACTTGGCATCTAGCATTTCATACTAAGTCAAACTTATCACATTAACCACACTCTTGTATGTTAGTAGTAACATGGCTATTGAACTCAAAGGGTTTTGTAATGACCAAAAATTAAAGTGAACACAGTATTTAGTATGTACAGTATATTCAAGCAGTATAGTTCTTTTCTAGTTTTAAGATTAGTGAAGCAAAACAAAGTGTCCATGCTATGTATCACTGTGGTTGTATCCAGTGCTTACAGAAAACAGAATTGGCCTTTAAAATCTAGATGGTGTAATTGAATAAAACGTAGCTGTTACTGATGAGCTATGGGATTGTGTGGAGACGGGAAGTCTCAGATGGGCTGGCTGATAGAAACCTCGTCTAAAACAGCGCTTGGCTCAGAGACACCTGTTTAAAGGAAGGAAAGCTTTAATCTCTAGAAAGCACCAAAGAAGTCAAGGAGACAAGGAGACTGAGTCAAACCAGAGAGCAAATACAAGTCAACTGTGTTAATAAGCAAAACTAAAAAGAGTTTTTTTTATACAGTGATATGTATGCAAGAAGCTGTGATTTACATTGGAATATGTGCTCGAGCTGATATCACTGTTGTTCTGTACTCATGTTGAACTGTACAAACCCAAACAAGCATCGACTCACAATGAGAGACAATAGGAAGGAAGAAAAAAGCCAAATTCCTCAGCCAATCTGAGGGTCTGTTTGAGTGCACATTCCTGTTGGCACCTGCCTTCAAAGCTTTATGTAAATGGCCCTTTCTGCCATTTAGTCATACTTCTTGTCTTAGCAATATGCTACCAAACTGGAATGTTTTTAGCAATGAGGTGATGATAATGCTGCCAAATCATGCTTCAGAAGAGTGGACCTTTATTAAGAAGTCTGTTTCTCTAATGGATTTCTGTGTAACTCCCCTACACTCAATATGAACTGCTAAGCATTGATATGAATGAACGACTGTACTCATACAGACACTTGAAAAATTATTTCAATATTGCTTTATGGAACAACACAATCTGATACAACTTCTGTCCTGGAGCAGGTCACCTGCTTGACATAATGACTCCATCAAGTTATGGCTACATGGCATTGGCAAGAACTCGATCGAAAATCCTTCCATTTTGTCTCAAAATAAATGGTATTTGTACAGCTTGTCTGGAAAAAATGGCAAATGTACCTCAGCTGGGTTTGCCCCTATTTGATGTTGCGTGTCTGCATTTGGTTTCCGAGACTTCCCTGAGCTTGGGCAGCCACACAGGGTAAAGGGCGCTTATCAGAAAATCAATGACATGAACACTAAGCAAGTTACAGGAAGAAGTGAGAAGGAAGGGTTCCTATTGATAATGCAGGGGAACACCTTTGATGTTGCACTAGGGACATGCTCAGTGATGGGGGAACCATTGTAATCCTCAGACAAATCAGGGGTTGGCTTGATCTGCTTAGTTAGTTCAAATGAATGACTTATAAAAACAAAAGTGTGTACAACTATGTAACATAAGGTCATACATCTAACCTATCTAATACTGGAATGCATTGTTTTTGTTCCCTTATTTATAGACTTGTAACTGCAGCAAATGCGCTTCTTGCTGTAGTCAGTCACTGAATAACAATTACTAATGTCACATAATATATGTTTTTATTTTTATTCTTTTATTTGTGTCTATGTTCATGTATCCTTTACAAGGTTCAGATACTTGTTGCTCGTGTTGATTTAATTGTACAGATTTGGCTGTGTCAAAGTGTTAATTAACCACATGGAGATATATTGCAACATTGTTGTTTATTGCCACTGTAATTATTGCTCAACCGTTTTGCTCATGCAGACATAAAGGTACTTCACTATTGTTAGGACTGCAGGAGGCAAAAAGTCGCCTCAGGTCGATGGCACTCAGCCTGTAAACAGGGCTTCCCGTAAAATCAATGATCTTCAGTTGAGGATATCAGCGCGGGAGAACAGAAATAGCCATGCTGGTGTTGAGTACGAGGGAAGAACAGCAGGGCTTACAACAAACTGAATGTAGATGCAGGGAGTGGAAAGAGAGGCTTACTGGCACCTCAGAATATTTAGAAGATATGAAGTCAAAGTATGTATGTATGTATGTACGTAAATACAATGTTAAATGGCAATGGTTGGTGCATGATCAGAACTCAAAACAACTTTCAGCAACATCATTGTGTTATTTCCACTGGCGGCCGTTTCTCCTCACCTTTCTTTTGGTGCAATTGAAATGGCGTGCTGGTGTAATTAGAAGTAGTTAATTAACTGTGGGTTAATTACGGGGTTCTGCAGTGTGGTAGCAAGAGACTTGGCGGGTGGCAAAGCAAAGGGAAGCAGTGTACACGCAGCGAGAAGCCCTACAATTAGCAACCAGCACAAAGGGGGGTTTGGTTGGCTCATATAATTTCACTTAACGACGAGATAAAGTGAGAACTGAGGATGTAGATAGTATTCATTTTCCATGCATCTGAATACTTTGTATTGTAATCATGAGAATGACAATGGAAATTAGATTTTAACACTTACTGTAAAGGACAGTCACCATCTCAATGCACCATTTGTTTTGCAATTTGGAGACAAAGACAATAATTGTTTGGTAACTTGACTTTCTATTTGGTATAAGAAGGTGTCAAAGATGGAGAAATGTGACTTTGGTGACAAATATGTTTCAGATTAGAAGATTAGACATCAAGATTTGACCCCAACAGATATGGAATGAATGATTAGCTCCAGTCCAAATTGGAGCCTCTCATCAATTTGCATGCACTGCTGACTTTCCCATCGTTTGGAATGCAGAAATTCAGGGAGGACACTCGCCACTTTGTACACTGCTCTACCACACTGGCACTATCCTAAACACCACACATGCTGCATCTCATTTGCTCAAAATACAAACCTTCATGGAGAAGGCAATAGAAGTGAGAGTAAAATGAACACATGCAAAAGGACTTGAAATGGGGGAATAACACAGATACAAGGTCAGAGATGAAGGGGAGAAAGTAGCTGATCATAGTGTGTGAGCCCCAGGTCTTTCATTTCGACTAATTATAAAATCTCCCCCTATTTATATCTGCTGGAAGCAAACATTCTCTCATGAGAGGAAATATGCTAAAAGCTTTAAAAGCTTCTGTTTGCACTCACTCAGTTTCATTTTCACCACAGAAACAGCATGAGGGTGGCAGTGAGGGTGAACCCGAGGTCAACGAAGCACACATCAGCATGCGCTGAAAAACATCACCAAGGCGTGAGTAAAAAATGTGAAGTATAACATTACAAAATTACAAATGTGTATAGGGCGACTGCCTAAATAGAAGAGTTGGGCCACATATACATATACACACACATGTACCTTCTAGCAGGATGCCAGTTAAGGAAACCACAGACAGTTGTTAAAATGATCAATACCCTTGAAATATTAAACCATAAAAAGCCACAGTATTGAATAGGAAACCAATGATGAAATGGTTTACGTATCACTATTGAAGGAGTTTAGGTAAATGATGATACCGCAGTCTCAATGTCAGTCATTTTCTTCTTTTTTCAGATGGATGTTAACATAAAGGGTTGAGCAACGTGACCTGTAATAAGTCATTCATTCATTTTCTGAATGGCTTATCCTCACAAGGGTCGTGGAGGGTGCGGAAGCCTATCCCATCCAACTACATGCCCCAGGCAGGGGACACCCTGAATCTGTGGCAAGCCAATCACAGGGCAGAAGGAGCTGGACAACCATTCACGCTCACGCTCCTAGTGGCAATTTAGAGTGTTCAACCAGCCTACGCTGGATATTTTTGGAATGTGGGAGGAAATTGGAGTACCCGGAGAGAACACACGCAAGCTCGGGGAGATCATCCAAACTCCGAAAAGTGAGGATAAACCTAGGATCGAACCCACAAGCCCAAAACTGTGAGGCCGACACGCTAACCATTCGTGTGCCGGGTTACCTTGAAGTATAGTACCATTAAAATTGAAATGCATGCTATTGTTAATTTTGTCATGGAAGTCTTTCTGTGTGAGATGAATAGGTTCATTTAAAAAGACAAACCATTTCTGGATTGTAAACCTGGCAACAACAAAAAATGTTAAAAAAGCAATAGAAACCACACAATTAACTTTTATTTCCTGTGTGACAAGATTTCAATGTGGCCAACACCTGCAGCTCAGACAATATCAATGCTCTAAGAGCATTTCTCTCCAATGTATATAAGTATATGGTGCCCTAGGGTCACACAACATGCATTTTCCACAAATGCTCGGGTCAGTGCAAATGTATTCCAAAAGGCCCAATTCATACAATTTTTGCCACACCCCTTGTCTACATCTTTCCATTTTTGTGCTCATGGTGATATGCAAGCTTACACTAAAATAATGGAATTAGAGCTGTCACCATCATTTTTGGTATGCTAATGGGAGGCGAGTGAGTGATCAGAAGAATGTCTAGCTGAATGCTTAAAGTACTAAATTTGCTATAATTTTGTTGGAGCTGTGAAACACAAGAATCGTCATGTCTGAAAGCGGCAAAGAAAGAAAACCTGGCAACAACCCTAACAGGGATCACGCCCCGACAGACAGAAAGGGGACACGGTAACGTGTCTATAATCCTACGCCTCTTTGTGTAATCTGGAAAACAAATACCTTAGTAATGACCCGGTCCCACACCTGGTAAAACACTGTGTTCACTGGCACTTTGAATAAGACAAACAAAGCATTCTCAAGGGGACACTAGTCATGAGAAAAAACCCTTCGTTACACAAGGCGCCCATGTATTGATTAAAAGCGTCTATGCGGGTAAAGGAAAGTCACAAATAAACACATGGGCAGAGATGTCATCAGAGTGAGTGTTTGACCCGGGCTTCACTTTAAGGTCTAGGCCTCAGTGGTGTGATGATTCCCATTTTGGAGGCGTTTGGAGGCCAAATAAGCGAAAAGGCAGTTAAATGTGGTTGGAAGCTGTCTGGGGTGAGAGCAGAGATGCGGAAAGTTGCACAGTGTTTAAGTGTGGAAAAGGCTCAATTACTATCTTTTTCACAGCACGCTGATACTGAGAGGTGAAGACTTGTGCTCAAATGTCAAACACATACAGTATACATCCGGGATTAGAGCCCGTTCTACTGAGTCGAAAATCATTTCTTTTTAGGGAGAAAAGATGCATGAAAGCCATCGGTGAGCTGGCCTCTAATTCAAGAGTGGAATCTCCTGGATAAATAATTAAAGGGCTTTTTTGACGACCTTGCACAGCCAAACCCTTTGCTCCCTCTGTGACATTTGCTAAAGTCATTAATGACAAAGAGTTTGAAAGAAAATCCTCAGCTATTTTCACCACAGGGGGAAAAAACGTTGTTCACAAGGCCGGTCCCAAATTCTTTTCTTCTTAACGACAGCTTTTATCATAATTGTGACCTTAATGGACGTGATGCTGAAGGCATGGTTATTTTCATACCGTGGAGCATTGATTCTAAACTAGAAGGTAGGAAACCAAAAGTGAGTCAGAGAAGCCTTATTTTTGGGTCCCGGATAATATTTTTCACTGGATTCTTTAATATTGTTTAATATTATCTATAAGTGATGGGAGTAATGACTCCCTGCCAGCCCTCCCATTTCAAATGATTATGCAATCATCAATGGCCAATTAGTTAAATTAAATGGCTAATAAAGTTTATTTTGTTTTTGTTTTATACAAAAATCATTCATGATATTCTGAGTCATTGAGACAGTCAATGGCATTGAAAAACCGATCGTTAACTGTCACCCCCAAAGTACGCAATCTATTAAAAACTGCTTGAAGGCGGTCAATTTTCATGCATTGTACATGCAGATTGGATGGAAAACCTCCAATCACAAATAAGTCAACAATGTGATCAAGTTTTACAAAGCAGGATTCTATTGTAAGGCATGCAAAAGAATGCTCCACAGTTTGACAAGAATGTGAGAGAGGGGGAAAAATAAATCAGAAACATTTACAAAAAATGTTTAAAAGATGGGCCAATGTGGTACTACTGAAAGATAGACAAATAGATATGGTGTTCTTAAAACCCGTGAGCGAACAAAATCACTAGTTTATCTTCAAATAGTGGAAATATCTAACTTAAAGACAAAAATCCCATCTGCCGTCAGTCTTTGTGTTCATATCCACCAAATATAAGTCCCTACTCAGAGAAGCTCCGGGGAGACGCACACATGAAACCGACTAGCCCAATTCTAAAACTCAATTGCAAACAATGTTCATTCTAGCTATTCGTAACAATGTATCAGGTATGTGTGTGGCAAAGACAGAACTTCAACTGTGACAAATGGTACAAAGGTCAGTGCGGAAGCAGCTGGAGCATCCAGCACAAAACACAAAAGCCAAAACGCAAATTCTCAAAAGGGTACAATTGCTTCATGGAAATTTAGAAATAGTAGGGATGAGAGCTAAGGAAACGCATCAAGCAGAGTGATACTTTAAGAGAGTGTTAATAAATTCTTAATACACCCCCCATTCCCCCCCGCCCCACTCCGAATGTTGTGACACCCTCAGCGGTGTGAAGCTATATTTGAGAAAGAGCAGCCCCTTATGTCCCTCATCTGCACAGACACATGCACACACTGCTGCCCTTGTTCATTTGCCTTAATGAAATGGCCACATGCCTCCTGTCATTTCAGAGCTGCGAGCACACTGTCGCACCTGGTAGATATAAATCAGGACAGCCGAGCTGTATTTGGGAAGTGAGGCATTAAGCATGACAGGCCCTGTCAAAGTTCAGATGGCAACAACCGCAACATATAAGCAGAACCGCGGCGGAACAGACTCAAAAACAGAGGCCCAGGCACAGCGGATCTCTTATCTGCTGCATCTGTGGCTCTGCGTGAGGCAGCTGCCACATCTGGGCCCCAGCTCGGCAGCCTGCTGAGCGCACGGCTCGGCACAACTCAAGTGGGCCGGGGATGGCTTCGGCGAGCCCCCCGACAGCGCGCGTCATCCTGAGTAGACTTCCGCATCATTCAGGAAGACTTGACCTCGTGATTGCTGCCATTTATTTTGGGCTCCCTTATCTGCGAACTGAATTTCTAAGTGGTGTCGATTCTAATTCCTAGTAGGGACGGGGAGATAAAAGTTGTTCACTGTGTGTATTGCTTGAGTGGAATATATGGAAGCGTGTGGATTTTCATTCATGTGAGTTCAAGATCTGAAGGTCAAACTTTGTCAGGAGAGCCAACACATTCCTCAGAGGACAGGAACATATCTTAAGTGTGCTGGCATGTGTTTGCTAAGACTTCACTTCATGTGTAAAGTAATAGCTATACAGCACTATATATATTAAGTGTCACATCTCTGCTTGGCGCCTCTGACGCCAACTATACACTAGACAAACAGGACTACTGAGACACACTACTTATTCACTTTGGGTTTGGCTACACCACTTGAATCGTAACTCTTAATTCTACCAAAATATTTTGGATAGCTTGATGCTTTCAACTACTGAAAATTCAGTTTCCCACTTTGCTGACTTCTGTTTTAGCATTAATATATATTTTTTTCTTCTTCTTTTCAACACACCAGTCAATCTCATTTTGTGTGCATAGAATATTTTAAGTTGGGACTTTATCTCATAAAGCCAAGAACGCCCTTTTTGTTTGTCACTGCAAACAGCTGAAGTCTCGTTACTATTTGGCTGAATCGATAGAATTTAAATGTTTATTTATTTGCACTGATTGGCCATTGGTGAGTGAATGTGTCATTGGCCAAGTGTTAATAATAAGAACTCGCAAGGCCACTACTTCCATAGTAAGATGTGGTCCGTCACACCAGCACCAATTTGAAATGTGCTCATCTTGGTCATCATAAAGTTGCTTCCCCGCCCATTACAGCTAAACTGAACAAAATGGTGTGCCACTTCACTGCTCTCATTCTACGCTACCATTCTTGTGGTCTCGTTGATATTAAAATTTTAAGATAATTGGCTAAGCAGTATTCGCCTCAACAACCAGCTTCCTTGTCTTAGTCCAGTGACAGCCGCAGACAAGCAAGTTGTTAGTCCTCTGTCAACTGGCCGATAGGAAGACTAGATATGGGGTTTGGTGACGCCAAGCTTTAAAGATTGGTTAAGTTAACTAATTGGGCCAACTCCCACTTTTATTTCCATTGGAGCAATTTGGGAAATACCCTTTTCTAGTCTTTGGTCACAAAAGTAAAACTGACGGAAACAATTTTGGATGAGTTCGATGAGTTTAGTCATAGTAACCCACCGAAACCTGACGACAAGCCCATCAAAACATTTGATAAATAAACAATCAACTTAACTTGTACATTCTGAATAGTGCAGAAAAGACAGCCATAGTTTAAGGAACTTGATTTCAACAAACAGACTGTAGAAAGACAAAGTTGGCCAACGCATGAGCACATATTTTCCGGGGGATTTGGTTGTGGGTTCTCCCCGATGATGATGATGATGAAAATGATGATGATGATGTCTCATGTCGGGGCAATTCAAGCAGCCCTGCCTCGACTCTACCCAACTGTAAATTAGAGTGCTGATAATGAGCTGCAGGATCAAGTCAATGACAGATGCATCTTGCAGGGGAAAAAGAAACCACGTGAAGAGGACCGCAGGATTACTTTTATGACACATAATATCAATTGATTCAGGCCTGTCGGGGAGGGAAAGCGTGTGTCAAGGTCGTAAAAACTGCACCATGTTCTGCGTAAAATAAGGATCTATTGAGGTTATCTCTGCCAGAGGTCAATAAAACTTTTCAGCACTAGCATGTGGTCCTTGAAAAACACATTTTTGAAGGTCTCTTGGTTAATTATGTCATTGTTTTGACAAAGAAAGAGGACAACAAACTAAATCTTTAGGGAGATAAATCAAATATATTTACACTTAGCATTCAATCCACATTAAAGTGTCAGTTTCTTATAGCTCAATGCATTACCATTTTTTCATTTTTTTTACTGAGTTCATATCTTTGAACGTGGCCAAGTCCAGTAAAGCAGTGTTTGTCTTGGTTAATACCCTATCCAATCTTTTAATGGTCCATTGTGAGATTTACAACTAAACCAATGCTTTTTGGTAAAAAAAAATCATATTTTCTTCAGGTAAGATGTACTCATCTTCGGATAATACCACAAGGTATGGTATGGCCTAAGTTAAGCAACGTGCAAGGAAGGTCAACTTCACCAATCAAGACACACATGAGGTCATATTGTGAATGCTCTCCTCTGAAACGCAGGACAACGGAAACGGACAACCATGCACACTCACACCCATACCTAGGGGCAATTTAGAGTGTCCAATCAGCCTACCATGCAAGTTTTTGGAATGTGGGAGGAAACTGGAGTACCCGGAGGAAACCCACGCAGGCCCAGGAAGAACATGCAAACTCCACACAGGCGGACATAACCTGGATTTGAACCCAGGACCCCAGAGCTGTGAGGCCGACGCGGTAACCACTCGCGCAACAGGGCCGCCCCTCTAAGAAGGCTAATTATGTGAAATCAGTGCTGTCAGATTATGAAAGTCTACATAATACTTTGGCCGAGCTTTACAAATATGCAGACACTAGAAATAATTAGCATTCAAGTTAACAGGATAAAACTTGTTACTAAATGTCTGTGCACGCCTCTTTGCACAGTTGGAAGACAAAAAAAACGAAAAAAGAAAGCTCAATTCAAGCAGAGCCCTGAAAGTTCATATCAAGTGCCACTACAAATTACAAGTTGACAGGTTAAATTATCCCCAGTATGTGTTTGGTACAATGTATGTGCATGTCGAAGCAACTGCCTCCAGACAAATGTTCTGTAAGAAGTATTTACATGTCAAGCATCATCTCGCTCGAGGAAAAAAAGTCAAAGAGAGACAATGCCAGCAAAGATCCTTTGAGCTTCCTTGACAGAGCTTCCCTGCCACCTTCTTCATTTTGCTTCTGATATGACGCTACCACATCTCTAACAGATGCCCCCCCTATTTGAGTTGTGACAAGGGGGAGCCCGGATGGTGTAAAATGAGACGATGACTAATTGGTTCATAACGTGTAATTGGGAGGATGTAATTGGAGTGCACCTCTAGATGCCAGGTGCACCTTTAGGAGCTGGGGCAGGGGTTTGCCCTTTGACTGGCTATCAAGGCATGTGTTGGGGAGGGTAAACGTGTGCAAATGGGTGTGTATGGTTAAATGTGGGCGGATAAACAATGAACTTCTGCAGAAGGCCCACAAACAATAGAGCTTAAAGTGTGGTGTCTTGATAGGGTCATTAAAGCCACATAGAAGCCAGTCCGTTGAAACTACATAAAACTCCACAACTTTGTGGTTAATACAGCTAGACATGTTTATAAATGTATTCACGCAAACAACACAGGATATAGAGTGAACTAATACTATTAAAATAGGAACAGCTGTACATTTTAATGGTATCCAACAATAACATATATGACTTTAGCAAAAAGTTCAAGACTGATTGGCATTCATTCAAAGTCCTTGTTCCAATCAGTTCAAATAAATATGCAGGTTTCTAAATTTACCAAACCGCAGAGAATATTGTTGTAAAAACAAAAAAGAAAGTTAAAAAAAATGTGATTTCAACTATACTTTCTTATGTCTTCGCATCCCCTTCACGTTTGAGCCATGAAAACACACTTAAAGCCTCCGGTTGCTGTACTATATTCCGCGGATTCTGCGCGGGACTTTCCACGATGAGAGGAGCTAACCACCAATTGGCTCACGCACTAATAGGGTTTATCTCAACACTACAATCCTGCATAGTTCGCAGTCAGGGAAAGACCTAATACCATTCCAAATTTAATTAACAAATTTAAAAAAAAAAAAAAAAAAAAGAAATAAAAAATAAAAATCAGTATTTAACACGGACATTGAGAGGGCTGGATGTCAACCCAATTTAAAGTGGGGTGGCTGCTACAATCATTTGATGCCAGGCTCTTGCAGGCAAAATGAATTGGACGTCTAGCCCCATCAATGGCAGTCAATGAGTTTCCTATTAAGGGTTAAATATTATTGTTTTGTTTATACATGCTCATTTGTGCCTGCTGTTGTGGTCACACAGCCTAAAGCCCACTTGCATATTAATCTACCGGCGGGTGAAAGAAATGCAGCTCAACATTTTCTCATGGTTCAGATGATGGGTCAATGTGATCAATATCTTCACGACCTACCTTAGCCAATAGAACAGGATAGCCAATCAATGTAAAGGAGGCTGGGTGTTAATTGGTACAGTGAGAGAGGAAGTTGGGCGATGGAGCAATTGGTAGTTTATTTGAAGAAAAGAAAAAACAAACCAAAAAAATAAAAACTAACCATCGTGTGTCAAAGTGAGCAAATTGTCAGTGTGTAATGCTTGTCTAAGGAATGTATATACACAACAACAAAAAGGAGAGAGAGCATGCGTGTTTAGCGGTAGTGCAGAGAGGGGGCTAATCGCAGGAACATCTGTTTTTCCACCTATCACTGTATGATTTTCCATCATTAGCCACAACACCTGCACTTGCATGGGCTCAGTCTTGAACTAGCTTCTTTTAACAGCTAACTAAGTAAATGATAGATAGTAGTAGATGATTATTGCTTTAAATAGTAGATGATTCTTGGATTTGTAATAAGAATGGCACAAAGGCCATCAAAGAAGAATTTCCATGTGAACAGAGAGAGAAGTCACCATCTTTTTTGAAAGACATAATTTGAAAATAAAATAAAATAAATTGCTTGGACATGGTGGTTTTTGCCAGAAAATAAAATGTTTAGCGACACTTTCCTAATTAAAGAAACATGGGTAGGCGTTTGTCTAAGAAGTGAACTTAAACAGAAGAAACTTGAGTGGGGGACACATCTGAGAATAAACTGTTTACCAAACCTAGTGAGTGCCTGGTGGGTTTTTTGTGTGTCTGATGAGAGGCTGCAGCTGACAAGCAGAGATATGTAGAGCAAAGAAAAAAGTGTCTTGCAGATAATTTGTCAGTTAAGTGGAAGTGGGAATGCATGGTAGCAGGAAACAGCCTTTAGTCTGGCGAGAGCCCATGCAACGCCGGCTGTCTTGTCCTGTCTTTACAGGCCTCCAAATGAGTCAGTGTGGCTTTGAACCCACAAGAACAGCATCCTGGGTGTTTATAAATGCAACATGGTCACCCGCACTGCCTCAATTCAATATGCTGTCAGTAAATCATTGCAGTGTCGCATAAAAACTATTACTCCAATTTGGCTACGAATCTTAGACTCAAATCCAGAAGTCAGGACATATGATGGAAAGCTATTGATTCCACACTTCTCGGCTGTAATTTGGAGAAGATTAATTGGCATTTTCCCGTTGGTCTATGCTTCGAACATATTATATAACAGTGAAATAGAAGAAAGGCCTAAAAGCTAGGACGAGTTGAGTCTAAACATGCTTCCCCATTGGACTGTGGGATCCCCCTAGCCACTAAATTACTTGAACTGACACCAGAGGCCCACTTCTGTTCTGTGCTCAGGCCACTGGATGAGCAGGTCAAGACCTCTCCTATAAGACAGCAGGCCAGAACCACATAACTCTTTACCTAAGGTTAGGGTCAGTGTGATGCTCTGTCTTGCCAGGGTCAACCAGAGGTTCCTGGCCACTGAGGTTCATGGCAATACTATAAAGTAATCAATCTGGGCGCTCAGCCCTTGTCAATAATGTAGTCCAGACTGAGGAGGGTCACCACCTGTTCCCTGGCCTCTCCTTGGACTATCCTGCCCTCCTGATGTGCTTGTGTCTTGGATTTCACTGTCACTGTCATGAATATCTGCCCTGACACGATGGCCAATCCAAAACGAGGGAATTGACTAAGGGTCATCTGAAAAGGAAGATCATATGATCATTCTTATCTGGGCAAATAAGACATTTCTCTACATGACTGCACTTATGTAGTGTCACAATTCTTTCTTCCTTTGTATGCTTACCACGATCGAAAAAAAAAACGGCATTAGTCGTGACTACCAAGATGAGGCAGCATTTAATTCGGGTTCTCCTCCTTGCCTACTTGAAAGACATGTATAGGGCTCCTAGTAGATTCTTCAATGAAGTAAGGGTACTGATTTATTTGAACAGTTGAACTAACCTCTCCTCTTTCAACTCAAACAGGTCATCCAAGAGCAGCACTAGTAACATTTTTTTCAATACAATCTTTAAAATAATTAATGAAAACAAGACTTTGCCCTATTCAACATTTCCAGCTAGCAAGATGCAAAACAGATACATTTGATTTACACAACAACGTAAATCATAACCAGCTAGAACAAAGTGCTCTATGTAAATCCATTACTTAAGTAAATGAGAAAATTGGTTAATGGCTCTTAAATTGAAAATAAATGTAACATATAAAAAAAATAAGTACGACACAAAGCTAAGTCAAATTCGAATGACTAACCAACAGTCCCATTTACACAACAATCAATGTAACGGTTGGTCCCCTACAAGTTGCAATATGGTAACATAACCCCATGCCAAAGAACTCACTGGTGCTCTACACCAATAAACCCCATCCTCAGGTTGATATCAGACAATCTGAATTATTTGTTTAGAAGGCATATAATATTATCCGCTTTTGTGTCGGTACATCCTAAAAAATACCAAAGGCAGCGAGAACTGGAAATTCCAAATTCACTGCATGCATGCGCTAAGTTCGTAATTCAAGTTCAGTGTTTTTCTATTTTTTCCCTCCTTCCTTAAACTCAATCCCTTCTGACACCATGCCATATCATTAAGCAGCTCAATCTGCATTCTATTTGCATATGTACATCTGTTGAGTTTTATTGATTGCTTATTATTCTTTAAGATTCATGTAACATAATTAATGACAACCCCCCTGGTGCCACACCCAAGGGACAACTAATTCCACTGCAGACCAAGGGGATTTCATCAAGTGGTCTTGTCACAGTGGGCACGGGGCCAGTTTCATTCTGGGTCCCGTCGCTGCCTCTGGCTATCATTGGTCTCAGTCAGCTCCCCTAACAAGGAGAGCGCTTCCTGGGTCACGTTAACTAAAAGGACAATTATCCTGAGAACAACGACGCTTTTCACTGGGGCTGCGTTGTCATTAATGCAATGGATCGGGTTACAGCAAGCAGCTTGACCTAATTAAGGTCTGCTATCTGTGGCGTCTCATTGTTTAGTTTTGTTTGTTTGTTTTCCTCAAAATGGAGACTATTTTTTAATAATAGCTGTACTTCTCCCCTTAATAATTTGGCAATGTATTTTCACATGACAGAATGCGTCATCCGACATTGTAAAGACAGACAATCAAAGATCTCATTGTACGAATTATGATATTACAGGAAACGTGATTTTATTTGTCTGCCAAGCATACTTGGCTCGCAAAAATGGCAAGACATCTAGAATTAACTGTATTGTTTTGTTTTTCTTTGTTAAATAATTGTCCTGAAAGAACACTATATCAACTTAAGTACTAAATAACATAATTTAATCAATGACTGAATTAATCAGCGGCTGGCTGAGACTCACTGAATATTAATTTTGAAAACATTAACGTACCTAAATAACCATGAGTAGGGTTCTCTTTCTGGTCAAACTATTGTCAAAAGCACCGTGGATTCTTTTATTGTTCTTTCCTGTTTGGAGTAATCGTCAAATGTCCTGTAGCCAGTCTTCCAACTACCTTCTCTGGGAATTGCTACTGTTCAATGACTTAACTTTTTCTTTCCATTTGACTTTTTGAGTGTTTGTAGTCACCAGTTAATCACCACTAACCAACTATATTGGGGGGGGGAATTCAATGAATAACAGAGCAGCCAACGTGTGTGTGTGTGTGTGTGTGTGTGTGTGTGTGTGTGTGTGTGTGTGTGTTGGCTAAAGGAGAAAGGATTGGAATCATACCAATCTGCGAGGATTGGTGATGAATGTTAGGAAAAATCAAAATCATCCAAAGACATTAGACAGCTCTAATGAAACATTTCTGCTGTCTCAGGACTCAGACAATAACAGGCAGCAGAGAAGCCAATCATGTGAAATCCGGAGTCATAAAAAGCCTCCTTCAAAGTCTGTTTATTTTCAGTATCTAAGAGGTGTGTTCTCTATTTGGAAGGGTAGAAATCAGCTCAAACAACGACACACAAGTGAAGGGGATCTGGTTTGGCAAGTATATGTATATATGAATACATATGTGTCCTTACTTGTTGGGTATTGTGATTGTGATTGAAATGTCAACAAAGGGCGAGTTCAGAGAAAGGGCAATAAGTGAGTAAACGGGTTTATCACCTTTACTATTGCAGCATTGTAAATGCTTCTGTAATTTTTATATTCCCACAAAAGCACGAATAAGAACAAAAGAAACAAAGAAGTTCGTCAGTGAAACCATCAGCAAAATGAAGATTACCTCCCCCTGTGATGACCACGTCTGTGGTCGCAGTGACCCCATCATGACTGCTCTTTGCATCAACAGCAACAATGCCTCTTCCATTTACCCTGCTTTTAGCCGCTCAACAAGAAAAATGTACTGTTTTAAGTAATCCTTGTTTGCACTGACCATAATTGATTAGGTAATCCTGGTTTAACATGCACTAAAGCCAGTGCTTAAGAATCTATTAAGAGGGCTAGCAGCTTAAAGAGGAAGGATCTATCTAACGTTGACTCCTAGATCTCTGTTATAGTGCTTAGATGTTGGAAAGTTGGAAGCGGACACTCGCCACTGATCCAAAAGAAGTCATGTCTCCAGGTCACATGGCCAATTGTGCCATTGTTTTGTTTCTAGAGCCGTCTTATGGTACTATGATTTTGCACTTCTATAAGCCGAGGTTTATCCTCAAGTCATCTCTATCATTTAATATATCTAAGTACTCTTCCGTCTCGCTGCAGACACATTCCTGGTGGCATTTGGGCCAACTTCTACCTAGCGCCACGGGCACCCGAGTGTGTCAACTTGACATGACACATGCCACGCTGCAAGCTCATCATTGTGACAGCCCTGTCATAATCAACACAAATCTCTCAGCGTCAGCATTAGCGGAGAAGGTATTATGTGGCGCAGCTCGGCGAGGAGGGGCAAGGCAGATGCAATAAGTGCAGGTCACTCAGCTGCCGTTTCAGTGGTTCAGTGGTTGTGGGCTGAATGTGCAACCGGAACAAGCGGAGCTTGCTATGGGCTAATTGCTGCTGCCCGTCCTCCGCATCCGCTGCTGTGGTCTGCAGGACAAGGCGGGTGCCTAGGTCTCGCACTGGCTTGCGCTCACCAAAGACGAATAGAAAAATAATCCCCTCCAAGACCTTTATCCTAATGGGGCCCATGACTGTAATTACAAGGCAAAGATTTCAGATCAGGCTCTTAAGTAGCCAGCAGAGAGCGCGCCGAAAACAAAAAGCCATGTAATTATCGTCTGCCTCATGTGCCGCTCCATCCTAGCAACTTCAGTTACCTGTCCTGATGCCATTTTGTCAGGGAGTCCGCTGATGACTGGATTTTCCCCAGTCTGTGGCTGCAAGCAGCCCTGCCAGTGTGCCTGCCTGTGCAGGATGCACACTTCTACTTGCAGGGGCGAGTGACGACATGGCACACAAAGATTGAGGAAACCTGAGTCTTCATGAGCACATGAATGCATTTTTTTTTTACAAGAGAAGCGAGGAAAAGGAGGAAGGGGGAGCTCAGTTTGCTCCAAACAAAAGATCTATTGTGCAGTGAAACTTTATATACATATTAGAAACTTGACACCCATAACCTCCTAAAGTAGGATTCTTGTAACTGTGAATAAGATAACATTACCTATTATTTTCTTTGGTTCGAAACAAAAAACAAACCTTTAAAGCCTTCTTTTTTCTCTTTCTTTCTCTCTATTATTATATGTGATGGATTCTTTGTTTTTGTGCACAGTCATCTAATATCAGTGATAAGAGAGCCGTGGTCTCCAGGCAGTTTTGTGGCCCATTAGGTAACACATTCCCTAGGCGGAGCTAAGCGCAACGCACAACTTGTCGACAGAGATTTGCACTTGTTCTTTCACTACCTTAGCCCATGATGTTCAGGTGTTCCAAAAGGAATTTTGAGTCCAAAGCTACTTTGCCTCTCACACAGTCTTCAATGTGGAATGTATTCAGGTCTCTATGCAAACAAGAGCAACTTGTTTCTCTTAATGCAGCTTTTATTACTTCAGTCCCCACCTTCTAATTGTGTTCCTTGCATTATCAGTGACCATAGAGGAAACAAAGTTAATGGAGTGTATTGTGAGTGAGTCACGGAAAGCAAACACGTATACATGATACAATGTGTGCTTCCATGTCTTTTTGGGACTTGTTTTCACATGAGGTGTTGGTGAACATCAGTCCTTTAAAACCAGTTACTTTATAAAAAAATAAAAACAAAAAAACCTGTGTAACATCCCATAATCCTTCATCTTTTTCATCCAGGTTTGACATCAAGAATAAAAACAAAATCAAACACATTAATTCAGTTAAGACAATCTTAAGTTGGTGGAAGCCTAGTCCCAGTCATCTACAATTTTCAGGGTGCATAGAGCACCATCACAATGTCTACTAGGGGTAGACAAACGCAGTAAACTGGCATCCAGAGAACCAACAAAACCTGATGAATTATAGTTATAACCCATGGGTGAAAGGACAACTAGGTGCTAATAAAGGACTCCGTTCATCAATAGAAACCTGCACTGTCTCTCTTTTCATCATCTGGTACAAACCAGGAAGTGCTTGTTGTTTTTTAATGTTGTCCTAAAACTTTTTCACAACCCTGTATGCTTCTTTAAAGACACATCAACTCAATAAAAGGGCTGTTAGCCCCCGCCTTTACAATGATCGGCAACAAACATAGGCGCGGGGTGACTAATCCTGGTGCTTTCCATTTTGATTCTGCCTGGTCTTTCTATCACAAAGACATTCAGCGAGTGTTTGGATAACAGACAACTTCCATTTTTACAAGTTCTATTAATGTGGGCTCGAGGTGGATGATTCATGGGGAACAAAACCTGGAATTTGTCAGCCCAAATTTTTCCATGATACAGAGGTTAACTTTTTCCACTGATCTGGAGGTAGCTAATAACAACTACAACTGCTACATAATAACCTACTTTAAATGATTATCATGCACTGGTGAACTGAGCGGTAAGGTTATCTATCTAACTGCCAGGAAAAAAAGAAATATAACGGCGCAAGTTTGAGCAGAGAACAAACCGCTCGTGTGATTTGTGGCTCTCAGTGGTTCTGCATGTGGAACCATAAAATGAGATCAGGTTAAATGAAGAAACAGAGGTCTAATGGGAAGGACTGGAAGTGACTGCCCCAGACTGCCCCATCCAACACAGGATCATTATAACGTAATTCAAAATAAAGATAATGTTGTCTTTAACATTCAGGTTTGGACAGGCTGCTCTTGCGCTGTCACCGTGCAGCTCAAGGAAGTGGCAAGCCTGAGTTGGTGTGATCTTAAAAGCCTTAAGAGAGCAAAGAGGACTCTAAGTTAGTTTTAATAGGCACATTATTTCTCCCCCTAACACCCGCACAGGCTCCACTCTGAGCCAGTGGCTGTTTGAAGTTGGTAACAGCTGTAGTGTTCCAGCCTTTATTTAGAGGTCAACACACTGACTTCACTTAAAAGCAGAGCCGGACTGAAAGGAAGAAAGAGAGAGAAAAAATAAGACAAAGCAGTGGGTGGAGAAATAAAGAGGGAGACCGAGGGAGAGGTGAAAGAATGAGTAACGAAAAAAAAGAGTTACTAGCACAGCCGGGGATTAGCACAGGGAGAGGTTAAAAGTTTGTAGTGTTGCATCTGGCCTCCTGCCTGCTCTGTTGTTTATTGCCGCGGGCCTAAAGAGCTTCTGCCAACATTAACCACACCTGAACCACTAGACAACACACACATAAACACGCATAGGCAAAACAGGAAGAGGCAAATTCGGTGCCTGCATTTCACTCCAATGCCTTGGCAGGTTGTAGTGTTTCTAAATTGTTTTTGTCTGCATTTCAATTCTCAATACTTTTCATTTTTCAATACTCAGCCGTGTAACACTATGGATACACAGCAATTTTTCTAATGTAACTAAGAAACACCCAAAACTGTCCTAATTCAGACACTGCTGTGGATATCTGTATATTAGTAAGTGGATAAAACTCGCCACATGCCAAGCAATTTAGTACTGATGCCACAATCCAATAAACAGCATTCAAAAATCAGATTCTGAGGCTCCACGTACAATATATCCCAATACCCTTTGAACCCCGATGGTCAAGAAGAACATGCCTATTAAGAAGAGTAATTGTGGATATTTAACAGCATGTTAACATTAAAAATAATTTGAACGTTTAAGCACAAAGCTCACGATCCACTGGTGAGATGGATATGGACGAGCCTTGCTTTGGGACTAATTTGAATTAGTGCGACTTGGACATGAAGAAAAATATCAGTAGCGATTGTGCTTGACTTTGGAGGTTCCACTTCCCATTTGTGTCCCCAAAATGTGTGGTCCCAAGCAGTAACAGACAAAGAATCTTGGGGCAAATTATGTATATTTTGAAAACTTTTGACTCGATATTCTACATTACATCATCTGGCTTCAGATGCAACCTACAAAAGCTGCCTCACATTAGTTGAGTGAAGTGTTTCCTCTCAAACTAACACAAGAAGTTCAGCGAAGTCAAGGCACATGGGAGTTGTCATACTTCATATAGAAGTCGTATGCACCACCAAGCAGCAGCAATATATCATTGTCTGTGGCCAAAGGCACACACAGAGTCACTGTAAGTAGAAATCATACACACACAAAGGAGAATGTTCAGATGCCACCCACCACAGTTCCGGGGGACAAATCCTTCTCTGTTCCACCTCTCTCTTATTGCTGGAAATTCCCATCATGGCATGCCATCTTACCCGGTGTACATACGCAGACCAGCATGCAAAAAGTCTCGTAATAAATGGTGAGGGCACATAAGGCCAGAGGAAAGAAAGGGAGCAGGCATTTAAAAGATGTCAAGAAAATAGGTTCTGGATATTCCCTTGGCCTGAAGCTGTTAAGCCAATAAGCAGAAGCCACCCGTGCAACACCCACCCTCCCTCGCCCCGGTCCTCTGAACTTGGAATGGCCAGTGCTGGAATGTTAAAACGAGTTATTTTCACATGAACATCAAAAGTGATTAAGTACAAGCCTTGTGGATTAAGATGAGTCCGTAGACCTTCACATCTCTAGTTAACCTCCCCAAAGCACTTGGCTTCCTCCTGCCACAACAGTATCCAAGTACATCTTGGCCCCGACACAGGGTCCTCCTTTGCTTGTGGAAGTAATACCAGATTACAGAGCAACTGTTGTTAAATGTTGATATAATGTGTTTTTCTTGTCCACCCCTCCCCCCGCTCTCTTTGTTTGGACAGCTGCACTATAACAGTGGGACATCTAGCGCCGCCGCTTACTTTCACCAGAAATGGCATTTCACTTCAGTACAACACATACCACCATTCTAAAATTGGAGCTTCAATTGACCACAATACCTGATTAAATAAGTGATGTGAATGTGACCATTATCTTCCACCTTCCTTTCTTTATTTCTACTGCACTGTCTTTGTTAAGGCCCATCTGTGTCAGGATTGGCAAACTTCAAAAAACGGTCAGGGTTAACTAATCTGTCTTTGACTCAGGTAAATAGAACAAGTACAGACAGGATACACAGAGATCTAACAGATATTCACAGTCTAAAAGAAGTGGGTATGTATTTTCACATGATGCTTGGAAACTAAAACAAGAAGGTGAACACTACCTTTATAAACAATTGAAACAGAAACCTCTACATATGAGATGTGAGTGGAACCAAATCCGACATCAAATTCAGTGGTTAAACAGCCCTTTGACATTTGAACTCAGAACCCTAACCATGGCTCAGATGCGCCCCCCTCCATGTGTGTGTGTGCACATGCAAAGACCCTTTTGGAGCTTGGAAGCTGTCCCGGGACTCAGATGGGCTCTGTCAACACAGAGATTCCAGAAAGGAAGCGGGGTTTTATGGGAGCGGCAAGCTGCACACGCAGCCAGGACCTGCAAAGACCGGGAGCTGTGTGAAGACAACCTGCTCCACATCAGCACAAACCACCCAGTGTCAAGTTTGAGCCGTGTGGCTCAGTAAGCGTTAGTAGCAGCCAGCCACATGCTTGCTTCCTCCCTTACTTCCTTCCTTTTTCCACCTGCCACCATCAAGAAGAAAATCGCTATTGGCTGCTCAATAACATGGCTCTAGTGCATTGGCGGAAGCGCCCCCCTCGCTCTTCTACGCACACACAACCACACTCACCCCGCCTTGACAAGGTTGTATTGACAGAGCAGTTACACACCAACCCATTGGGGGAGATCCTCCACATTGTGCCCCAGGCAGCTGATAAATGGAACTCATACAGTACCTGTAAGCATGATCTCCTGCACATGGACATGCAATAGTGCATTTGTGTCTACACACAGCTCAATATTACTGTACTAATGCAGACATAAGTGAGGGGAGGGGGGGGGGGGGGGTAGGGGGGTTCCTATGATATATAACATAATAAAGCTATGGAGCTGCAGGGGGAAGAAAAACAACAAAAAACAGGCAACCATTTGTGTGTGTTTGTCTCAATGTGGATGCTGTCATACAACAGCTGAAAGCTGTCGAGGCACATAGCGTCTTGTGTGGAACCGAAGCCTCATCCTTACCAAGTAGCGCAGTTTGTGTCACAGGATCGTGATGGGCAAACCCTGCCAGGACTGTGATAGGATAGAAATCAGTCTGACACCATACTAGCATTACCTGTGTAACCTGCTAGAGTTCCAGATAAGTGTGACCTGCTATAGAATTCCAGACAAGTGTGAAAGGAAAACAAAGACAATTACAATAATGGGAATTCATCTTTGTATTTCTTTTTTCCTCTTAGCATTTGGCAGTTCACTAGATGTCAACAAGGTGCTTTTGTTTTCTCTTATGAGCTTACGAAGGTGTGCCAATTTTTAATGGGACATTGAACTGCCTGTAGTGCAGCTGTAAATACTAAGTATTAACTATGTATTTAATAACCTAGAAAGCATTGTAACAAATATTGGTTTGCACACAAGCACAAAGAATGTCAAAAAGTGTATAGCAATCATAGCACATGCATAAAGGAGCCAATGTGGCCTTACGGTTACGGGTTTTTAGAAAGGGATGCACCAAACGGATTGAGGAAAGTGTGTCTCTCCCTTGCACTTTCCCTCCCTCCCTTTTCCACCTCTTTCATGTCAGATCTGCCATTGATAAATAGCTTGGGGTTCAGCACTCGCTTTCACTTTGTGATATGATGTCAGTAACCTTCATTGATCTGCAGCCAGGCAGCGGGCCTTATCGCCGCCCCTGCCTCGTGATATACTGTGATCCAGGGCCCTGACTGCTTTTTAATACAGTGCACTTTAGGTAACAGTGTCGCAGGCTTACCAGTCTGCTTACTGAGACCTGAAAGTAAATTTGAACACCAGGGAATTGGTGGCTGCAAAGACAAAAAACAATGGGCCAGACTGGTTAAATGAAGAAGACAGAGCTAAGGATTTTTTTTTGTAGAACATGACAAAGGTGCGCAAAAGGAAGTGATCAGGTATACCAAAATGGTAAGGTCCACAAAGGTCATCAATTCTAACCACCTCTTAGTCTTTCAAGCCAGGGGCTATGTCAGTAGTCCAACCTGGAATGTATTCATTGGCCAAATCAACACAAGTGTCAGAACATTGAGCTTGTGTTGACAGAGCACAGCACTCTTAGCAGGACAGTGTTAGTGCTGACAGCCACTTCCTCTAAGCAGATTTATACACACCTGAACTGAATGTCATGAGCTGGATTCTGTTTTATGTTTGCCCTTAAACCTGTAAAGAGACATTGAGTCCCACATTCAGTGAACTCAGATTGCGGCATCTATGCAACCCTCACACATTAAGCTTTTTACTTGGCTAGAACAAGCAAAGCTTGAACATTGGAGGAGGTTTAGGAGCAAGAAAGAAAATTTGAAATGCTTCTAAATATTTGCTAAAGTTGCTGTAAGTTGAAGATGTGAGCCTAAATGACAAAATCCAAGTAAAGAAGAACAGGTAACGAGAATTGACTCACTAAATTGGAAACATTACGTGGGAAGAGCCAACAAAGATCTGAAACAGACTGAAAGGAACCAGTGAACAAATTTCAAGCAAACTGATAATACATGCCTAAAAAAGTCACGTGATTGGGGGGAGCTTATTGGATAACAGAAAGGACAGTGCTCACAAGAACAGGTAGGGAAAACCACAAGTTGATAGACAAATGAATAAAACACACGGTAAACCCAGACACGATAAAGCAAAACCAACTTCAACAAAATGAATGCCAGAATCTACCGAAGAACAGCACACCATGTACAGAGGTTAAGGAGAGCTGCAGATAACGGAGGCCGGACGAGGAACAGGAGAATTATCCCAACTATTGATTTTAGCTGTTGGGTATTACAGAAGGAAACAGCGGGTTTATCTGCCTAGGATCCCTCTGCACTTTCACTAACTAAACGAGTATTTTCCAAGCTTATCAGGCAAACAGCCTATTACGAATGCTCTCAATCTCCCCCACAACGGAAAGAAAGGTAGGTCACTATTCTCTCTTTATTAAATGGTATTTGCTCAGTAGAACTACAACAAAGCCTTCATATTTTTCCATAGTTATCTGAAAAGCATGAAAAATACTACAACAAACAATCAATTCCAGTAATTAGTCAGCCAGGGTTAACAGTATCATGATTTATTATCTTAGCAAGACACTGGAATTTAGCTGAGCAACAGTTTGGAGACGCAGAACTTGACTTGACCTTGACCTTAACCCCATTAAACACCAAAAATATAAACTAGAACATAGATTACCAGCCAACAGGTCCAATGCAAATGACTTCTGAGCTCACTTATTACAATAAACATACTTCCCTTGTATTTTGTAATGCCAACATATTTTAATAGTGTATTCCATATGTACTAATATCCGGCATTGCATGTCACTATCTGTGGGTCAATGTCATTTATATGGATTCTCAGGACTAGAACCAGAGATAATAGGAAGTGTTATAATCCATCAGGTGCCCAATACAATTCCTAATCACAGAGAAAATGTTTGCTTTAATTACCAATGGAAAGATTCAGATATACGTATACTATGTGAGGCACCTTTGGCCATATCCTTTCTGTGTGTGTGCTCTACAACAAATGAAGGTCTGTTCAACTGAGAGCGTGGGTGTGCCCGTGCCTTCGAATAAAGTGGGATGCATTAAAAACACTATCATAGTCCGAGGCATTCAAATGTGTAGCCATTTCCCAATATTAATAATGATGAAGAGGCGAGACAAGAAAATTTCCCTCAGCAATTACTGCAAAAATCCATATGTCCTGATCAATGCGCGATCCCAAGGATTGTCTTAATACATATAGAATATAGACAATACAATACACGTGTGTGTCAATGCGTATGAATTTACTGTGGCGTAAAATGAGCTCAACAATATGGGAATATTATTGAAGGCATAAAAGCCTCTGTAATGATTTACATATTTCATCACAGGCTGCAATGAACACAAGTGATTAAAAACATTCAATATGGGAGGGAAGGGAGGGGATATTGACAAGGATGAACAAGACAAAGTGCTGAACACAAGAAAACGATAAAGAAATAAAACTACTTCCCATTTGGATGAGACATGCTAAAAGTCTATCTAGGTTCAATAAAACACAGCGTATAAATATGATCAATATCCAACTTATACTTTTCTAAACTAGTCACCAAAGACTTTATCAGTTGGTTCAACATTCAACCACTTCATAGACTACTTTAAAAAGCAAGAATGCCACCAGCAGTGAAGCAAGGTAGGCGGAGTCCCCACTTTTGGCACCCACCGAGGGGAAGCACTTGTTCGCCCAGAGGGCTGCCTTTACCTCTCCATGTCAGCCCTGCAATGTGCTTGGGGCAGAGATAAATCTTATCTAGGAGACCTGATTAAGTTTTTAATTTACACTCCAATCAATAGCCCAGGTCTATTGGCAATGTGTCTAAAACTCTATTTACCAAAGGATTCCCTGCTATCAATTGATCAAGGACCTGGCAGCCATAAATTATGGGAACATGTGCAAGAGAGGAGGGGGTGTCAGACAGAAACTAGTCTTGGGTCTGAAAATGAGATTGTAGGTCAAATGTGACTGATATTTTAGTGAGAACAGGGACAATGGGGTGGAGCACAAATGATTATGCTTTTGCAATTAAACTTGGAGAGCTGACCAGGCAACTGTTGGAATTTGGTCCATGCACACGAGTCAGGTTACAATGCAGAACATTAAAAGGTTGCACAAAAAAACTAAGAAAAAAAAACTACAGAACAGACACTTTCAACCCCTTTACGCCTAAGCCTAAAAATTCAGATTCTGTGAGAGAACTCGCTTCCGGTGGTTTTTGGAAGAATGTAATGATCTGTTTACTCTTTCAGAACAGACTGATTCTACTTTACACCCGTAGAATTCCTACATACTCTTCCTAATTTGATATATATTTTTCTGGGAAACATGAGCTAAAGACTGCTCAGACAGCCACCATAAAATCTAGGAAAAGGCTCTTTTAAGATAGATATTTTATTAGGAGGAAAAAGATGGACAGATTAGCTATTGTGTTCTTGACCATCTGAAGTGTAATGATCCAGTTAATACTGACCGTCTTCACCTGATTTCAGAGTGGGGCTCAGTAGGAAGAATAAAGGGTAGTTTAAATAGGCGTCAGAGCAAAGGGCAGGGACACAGTTCTGACCAAAGAACTGCTCTGTTCCCACACTGAGGAAGCAAATGGGAGGGGAAGAGGGGGCAGCGTTATCACCGCTTGAGAGTGTCTCCATGGCGGCTGTGCTCTGACCCTGCTGACTCGCCAATTCCTTAACATGAGATCATTTTGGACAGCTGACCTCAATATTGGTATGAGGATTCTATGGATCTTCTTCAGCTCTCTCACATTGCTTACCAACACATTTGAGCCGTACAGTTAACAGCCACAGCCAAGTTTGTTATTCAAATTGTCTTTCATCACGGCATTAAGACATTCTTCAGTTTTGTGGCATTCACGCTCTTACATTCCAGAACTGGACAGATCATAAAATTAAACATTACTTGCGGTGGGCAGGAAACCACAGGTGAGACGAATATTGCATGTTTTCCAAATGCCACTTAAAACTGCAACATACAATAATAATAAGGTCTGTAAACATTAGAACACCAAATGTTTGAGAGGATGTACCAAACTACTTTGTCATTAGTGGAGGAGCTGTCAGCCAACATCAGGCATAAACATGTTAGAATTACACGTAATTATAGGTGAAGAACTTCCGTACTGCAGTATTAATCACCTGTGCAGCTGGCTGTGTGGTGAGACAGAATAGAGTGCAGTGCCATGCTCACCTTCAAATCCATCCGAAGGGGGACTGAGAGGGTTTCTGCGAGGACAAGGGTGAATCACACAATGCCGGAGAGCTTGACTTGAGGGTCCTCCGCTGGATTAAGAGCCACCGATGGATATGTGTAATCAGTCCTATCTTTGTGTTTCTCCAGCTCTGCCTCTCTGGCTAATGTCTCCGCCTGATTCGATTGTGGCAATTAGGCAGTAATCTATAGAGCCAGGGAGTGATGGAAACATTTCCCACTGTCCTCCTCATGTTTCTCAGAGCTGCTATAATTAGCTAACTTTGTTTCTCATTAAACATCAGAGAAGTATTTACATACCCAGATCCAATTTGGCTCTGCGTAGCCCATTCTTTTTAAACCACCTTAAAAACCTGGAGCATGTCTGTAAACAGCAGAAAAAAAGAGTAGTCCACTTATAGACAGTTCTGTGAATCAAATATTTATTTTAATAAAAGTAAGAAACAATGTATCTAAATTGAACAGATTAAGAACAAGTCGGGGTGGTATATTATACTCGATAGTTATGACTCTTTTGCATTGTAGTGGTTGTGAATTAAGTGGGAGAGGAAGTTGTTTTATAAAAATGAGGCAATCTGTCATCGTTGCATTCAATGATCAGACAAAGGAATTGGTCCACTAATATTTGCCTATGACTCATGCATAGTTTGTATTAACAAGGAACATTAAGAGGGCAGAGCTGAAGTAAAGATTTGTGTCCTATGCATTGCTTTATAAACCATGTAGCTGGTTGAACCAATATACACCATAGGCATTGTTTGCAACATACAATGCAGGCCAGTCAAAAAAAAGTTTCCTCTCTTTTGCAATTACATCTATTATCCCACAAATAATGCCAAATAAGTAGCTCCAACTCCAAAATCAGGATAGATAAGAGAACTACAAGTACTGCATTGTTTTTTACAGAATTATTACATTCATACACAGAAAAAAATAACTTTCTAAAAATGATGTCTAAAATTTGTGTGATTTGTTTAAATACTGTACTACTGAATCTAAATCGTATAACATAGCTTGGGTCAAAATGAGCAGTGACTTCCTCATTTATTGTTACATGTGACAAGCAACGAAGAAAAGAAATATGTACTTGAACAAGTCGTGTGACTACATGAGGCCTTTAATCACCACATACAACCACATTTTAGCACATTGTGATCGCAAAGTGGTGTGACAAATATATATAAGTGGGGTGAAGCAGTGATTTGGAATCATCTATCAATGGTGAAAAGCATGTTAACTACATCAACACTGCAGACCCATAGGTGTTGAAATTAGGTAGGAATGTCTGCATTTTAATTGCCTAATTTATGGATAAAGTGCGCACAAATCTAACATAATCCATATGCTTGCCCATAGTTGGCTGTAGCTTCAAAACAGGCGTCCGGCCAAGACAGAGGAGAAGGGTAATTCAATCAGCAGCACTCCATCTTGACACAGATTCACTTTGTCAGTTCTGCCTCACCAGTAATTCATCTTTCTGGAAACTTACAGTCTCCCAACAGTCAGTCCTTTCAACTGCAGTACCTGCTACATTGGGGAAAATGCCAATGCCCTCGAGGATCACAAATAAAAGTTTTCTTTTTTTGTTTTCTCTGACAAAGAAAGGCCTACTCTGGGAAAGGGCATCCTGTAATTATGCCTAATGCAAGTGGTCAGACTTTCAGGTAGATAATACCATTGCACACACATATACTCTGTGACCAGTGATGGAATGCATAAGTAAACAGTGCAAGGGTAGGGGTCTAGATGGGCAGTCAAGAAGGCCTGTCATGGGAAAGCACTTGTCCTGAAAAGCTGCCACCCCTCCACAGTATGCTGCTTTCTGTGCTTGCTACTGTGAACATTACAGGGTTAACTGCTGTGCCCAGTCCCAGGCGTGAACTGAAACAATCAAATAATGGCTGTGAGTGAACGCTCAAAGGCAGGGGGCAGGGCAGGGGCTCGCCATGGGCTCCTGCAGATGTTGCCGGGCTCCGGCAGGTCACACAATCACACGTATTAGCATTCCTGATGGAGGGAGCCCGGATTATGGCAGTGAATGCATTTCTTGGCTAAGCTCTCATCTGAACGCAGTCCCAAAGGCAGAAAAGAAGGCAAGAAATAACAGGTGTATGGGGATGAACTGCAGAGACAAGTGAGGAGCTGTCAGGAAGGCCAAGCTCTTGGCACAATGTTTGGAGGAACAATGATGTGCTGATAAAGGCAAATATAATTGTGATAATTTGGCTAAAACCAATAAAAGTGTTGAGCAAAAAAAGACAAGTAAAACCAAGCAAGGTATGATTCCATGAGGAAGGAAGCGAGGTGTACGATAAAGATTTCAATGGCAGGTAGGATGAATGACTTATTTTTTGTCGAGCAGAACACATTTGAGTAGGTGTATGTGCTGTCGCCTGTCATGTCACTTTTGCGCATTTCCCAGGATGGAAATTGAGGGAGGCCTCATATTTCTAGCTGGCTACTGTTAGAAAGGCCAGAGTGAGAGACAGAGACTGCCTGGAGCAGCTGTTCCCTCATACTATTCTATATATACTTCCAGCTTCATTGGCCAGTCTAGCGTCCCCACACACCCTTGTCCACCAAAAACTACAATATGGTCTACTCATTTGTCAAAAGCTGTGTGCTACATTGATGTTGGAGAACTTTCGAAGAGACACCAAATGCAGTGGTACAATTTGGTCCTTATCTGATGAAGGAAGCAGGAAGCAGGGCCATTTATTATTTGGAGTGAGGTCAATCATTGCAACAGCTGTCTTAACTTTTTAATTGTGTGCCCGCAACATCTTTCCATTCTTGTCATGCCATTCAGACAATTGATAAAACGTTTTAGGAAGCTTACTATTGCACATATATCACCCAAACAGAGTGCTACAGAGGAATGATGCAGCTATGTTGTTTTAGTATCTTTGCATGCTGCGCCTTGGGAATCCAAAAATTACTATCTGATGTCACACTATGACATAGCTATCACTGTTGCCGCCTACACACCCAGCTGTGGAAACAAGCCAGATTACGGTTTACTGTTCTAAATCACACTGATGCGAGTTACTCGAAATGTTCGTTGTGCAATACTGGGAAATACTTGGCCCTATAATGCATAATGAGTATAATGAATGCATTATACTCCAAGTTTACTATAAACATAATGCGTGTCATGTGCGTACGTCAGAGGGAAGGATCCAAATGGTTCACAGACTGCAAAACAAACAATGGCACTTCATTTGAGAGAAATTGAAAGGTAACAAAGACCGAAGTGTCTACTCTGTACTTTGTTTTAGCACAATGCAAAAAATTCCATAAGAATGCAGCCTCACAGGTTTACTATAGTTGTATATTCAGTTGAGACTTTATATTACTAATGGGCATTTACAACAAAGCAAACAATGAGAAGGTGTTCCTGTAAAATAAATGTCAAAATTGAAAGAAACCAAATCCGAGTGAGGAGAGAGAGAGAGTAAAGAGCGTATTGATTTAAGTTTTTTTTCCCCCCCAGTTTGAGCTTTTCCAACAGGAGACAACCTGGCCTGTCTTTACCCCTGACATCCCTTGATCACACGATCAGATGATGCGAGTGTGAGTGCACATCGACGCAGGGAACACTTTGCTTATTTACTCCATCGTCTTCGTTGGCACTATTCACAAGAATTGTCTTTAATTATGAAACCCTTTTAACACAAAGATGCAGATGTAGTTTCATTGCTACAAATAGTAACATTTGGGTTTCAGTAACATTTCTATTTCAGACATGCCTGAGTTCTATAGAATTATGTGTGTGCGTGTGTGTGTGTGTGGTGGGGGGATATGTTCATGCTGCTCTGACTAAAAAAAGGAATACAAACCCTCACAATTGACAGGTGAGGGAGGCGTACCCTTGTCCCCATCCTTTGAATATCAGTGACTCCACAAGTTAATATTTGCTTCTGCCTGCTCATAAATTTGCATAGCATTAGCACCTGACCTAAATGCATTTTGATAAACCGACACAATTAGCAACAGATCAGCTGTAGGAGAGAAAACTTCGAGTTGGAATGCTCCCTGAACGCTCAAGTGTCGAGGAGGCTCAGGGAGGAAAAGCAGAGTTGGGCCCACCTGATGAAAGCATAAGTCAACTGGGCTGTTTTGCTGGCCTTTATAATCTACTGCATCAACTCTAACACCCCGAAGAGGCGGAGCAATCAGGCAAACAAACAGCTCAGCTACACAAAAAGGGGCGTTTCAAC
Organism: Stigmatopora argus; assembly: GCF_051989625.1. Classification (NCBI taxonomy): domain Eukaryota; kingdom Metazoa; phylum Chordata; class Actinopteri; order Syngnathiformes; family Syngnathidae; genus Stigmatopora; species Stigmatopora argus. The sequence goes on along the minus strand of NC_135388.1, from coordinate 10,948,119 downwards.
GTGGGAGGGTAATAAGGAAAGACAATGAGTAAAAAAGCAGGGGAAGTCCGAGGCCGCCGTCCTCACAAACTGCCAGCTTCTGACAGCCTGGCACACACAAAGGCCCCACTGTAATTAGCGGTCCCAAAAGGTTGTTCAGCATTTGCATATAAATGCCCTCACAGCAAACACTAAATAGGCTGACACAAGCCATGCCCAAAACAGACATTTGCCACATCGTTTGCCCCACCAGGAGGGTCTGGGGTTCCACTTCAACAATGGAGTATGGTAGTGCCCTGAGGTATGGGTTTCTTTATTCCACGACCACACTTGTGACTCAAAAGACTAAAAACTCATGAATCACTTATTTTATCGCGCCAGGAAAACTAGTGGTGCTGTGAGATTTAAAGAGGAAAACTACATTTGAAGTTTAATCATAATAAAACATATATTTCAATACAATTAAAAACTTTTTTTCCTGACGATAAGGCCTATCTGACTATAAATCGTAACAACCAAATTCTAAATTAAAACTGTATATGTTCGTATGTACGCAGCACTGGATGCCTGAGGTGGGGTAGGGTGATCTAATAGTCCAAAATTAACGATAGAATTCAAAACACAAAGCATTCTTGTAAAAGTCCATGATTGCCCCCCTTATGCTGTTCTTTTTGACGTACCCTCCTCAGCCACCTGAGGGCAATACAGCGTTCTATGAATACTACGTACTGATAAGCAGCGCTAAAAGTCATTCATTGCATAAAAAAGATATGCCAGTACATAATGTCATATTTTTGTTCTACCTGTGTAATTTGCATTGGCGAAGTGTTATTTATTGTAAAGGGCACGTAGTTCACTATCACCATAAAACTCGTATCTAAAAAAAGTTATTCCGATCTCAGGGCAGCCGTGTTCCATCCTTGCAATTACATGGCGAAAACATTCAATGTGAACTGCACCACATTGCATGCATTCAATTCGCTTCCTTTTTCTAAGAGGATTGTGAAACCTCGGGGCCCTGACTTCCTGTTGAAGACCTATATAGCCAATTGACGCGTGAGAGCAGATTTCAACCAGACCACACAGTCTTGCCAGGGCACGGGGTGCAGGTATCACCCTTCTATTTGGTTGAGAAACTATTTGAGGAAAGGGAGAAACGCTTACATATATAGCACAGATAACAGACGTGCGTGCGGACACGTGACCAGGCGCAAAAATGTCCTAAGGAAACAGCGGGTCCGCAACCTGTGAGAAATGACTGTTCTCTCCAGATCGGGGTCAAAACATACAGCTTTGTTTTAGGTTGTCTGTCACACGGTGGGATGAAAAGTGCAGTTTGGGCAAAACACACTAAGCTGATTACCGAGATAGGCCACATTTACACAAGGTTAACAGTGTTTGAGAATACAAACGCTGCAGTTTTACCCACTCTTTTTCTAGAATAGTTCAACTGTTTTGATGGAAATTCAGCCTCAGTTTTATACTTCCTCTCTGCCTAATGTTATTTTGACAATGATGATTCATTAGAAAACACACCAATATAAAGGAAGGAAGTGATGGGACTTGTGTCTGCACCCCTCTTTCCTGTCCCTGACCACTGCCTCACTCTCTGCAGCACTTCCTCTAAAGTCATATTTTCTAGTGTAAACAACGCCTGTGTCATCTGCATACTGCTTGATAGACAAAGTAATGGGATACCTTGCAGCCAAGAGAAGATAATTTGCTTCTTCTCTCTCTTGGGGGAAGACATTTGACTCGATTTTGAATTTATCTGTGGGAAGCCTTGAGGTCAGAGATCACAGAATGGCATGTTTTAGAACATACCAAAATGAATCTATAATAATAATATAATCCCAAAATTATCAATTTGAATTATTTAAAATGAAGATATTTTGGCGTAAATCATCCACCTCCTAAAAAGCAACCAGAACGTACAAACTAGTACTAGAAAGCCATTTGTCAACATGATGTGTAACATTGGGGCAAGACCTGACAAGAGGAAACACCTGGCCGCCACAGAAAGCCAGCAGTGAGAGAGGCCCATTTGGCTGCTATTCTCCCATGCAGATACACACCTAGATCTTGCCAAAATCAACGTGCCTCACACATAGGATTTGTATGAGGTGTCTGTTTGTGTAGAGGGGAAACACTGTAAAATCAGTATCCGTTTAGATCTTGGATGTTATATTTACTGATTTCCTACATGATTTTTTTTCACTACTCTATTTCCCTAGTGATATCTGTCCCTCTGACAAACAAAATAACGTGAATCCTCACAAATTATCAAACGTATACCCCTGCTTTAAGAAAAGCTGCCTGAATGAGCCGCCCTTTCCATCTTGGTTCATTAAGGCAAATGGATGCCATGGCGACCAGACGAGACAAACGACATCACAAGGCCGAGGTCACCTGTCTGTCACGGCCGTCTGGCTCCGCTCCTTCCCCGGGGGACCTGACCTGTTCCCTGTGGACCACCTAGACCCAATCTATGCTCTGTGCCACTGCACATCTGAATGAAAAGCAAGCAGTCACAGAGGGCTCGGTGTTAAATATGTAAATAAAATAAGTTTTAAAAAAACAACGTTCCTGCGATGAGCCACTGGGCACAAAAATGCACATTTGATCTAAGAGAGGGTGAAGAGTGAGAGACACATTAAAAAACTGCTGTGAAACGCATACAGTAAAAGATTGTTTGGTGGGAGACTGTGCAGTTCTTCGTACAGGGACATATTTCCATGGGCTTTGTGGGAGCCTTCACTTTAATCAATTTATTATGAGACACCAAGGTCCCTGTGTTTGTTCACTTACAACAGGGAAAACGAGACACTGCATTTGTTTTGGGTACAGTGAGACCCATGGTGGGAATCGCATAGATTTGAGGAGTGTGAAGCTAAAAATCACAGGAATAGAAAAACTGTATACCTTAGGCTACATCTGAACCCATCGATGGGTTTTAGATGGATAGTAAAATGATTTTGACGCTTTAAAGAATTTAGGAATAAACCCCCACCTCAGAAACTTCCACTTAAAGGCCACAAGGGAAAATTGTTTTATCTCTGCTTTTGTAAACACCAATAATAAGTACTGTTGACAAATTAATGAAAACGGAAACATCCAAACTGTTTTGAGAATATCGGACC